>NW_010536768.1:0-19539 GCF_000687285.1 Phaethon lepturus | reverse complement strand
CAAGCCTCCAGTCATCTGGGACCTCCCCTGAAACGTCCCAGTTACATACGTTTTAAAAAACAACATTGTTTGGGGGTAGCTAAGTGTTGTAGGATGCCCTTGCAGAGGATGCAGCCCAGTGCCTCAACCTGAAGGTACCATTGTGTGGTCTAAGCAAGGCATAAGCATGGTTCTCTGCGTTCTCGTTATACCCTCAGACTTTGTAAGTGTAACGTTTTTGTCATTCGACGCATGAATGAAAGGTGTATGCTTTTCTGAACTCTTCACTTTCCTGTTTGTAAGGTGTGTAAATTCAGAACAGTTATACTTTGGGAACTTAATTTCTCCTGTTTGTAAAAAGAGATCTGTGTGCTCTTCTTTTCATGCTGAGAACTCCTACCTTAAGGTGCAGTGAGTTGGGAGGGTTGCTTGTGTGGCAAGTCACTCAAGAATATTTCTTGCTGAACTTTGCAGTCATTGAAAAAAAGGAAGTACAGTTTCAGGAGTTTCAGGTATTAGTCTAATTTGTTGACAACTGGCTTGATATTCAAAGGAAGGCAGTAATAATTTATCATTCGATGAAAATACTCATGATTAGCCACTCTTTTTTTCAGAAAGATCGACTTTATATAGCTGACATGGTTAAAATAACACATTTAATCAAATAAATTGTGGAGTTTTACATAGTTAGGCTAAAGAAGTTTGGATTTTCCAAAACTATGGGATCGGAATTCATCTTGCCAAGTGCAGGTATATACAAGAAGGCACTTTCAGGGATGCACGTCCCTCTAAACAACATATGTCTCAGCATATAGTTAAATGAGTTAGTTAAATGAGATAATTAGTTAAATGAGATGAATGCACCTTAAATAAGCAGAACAGATTTTGGGATATCTTACTTTTGATTCTTATAGAAGGTGACATTAGACAGCACTGTAATGACTTCATGATAGGATTTTTAGGTAGGGTACAAATTATGATTGTTTCATTTAGCCTAAATTCATGCCATTTTTATATTCACAATACTATTTTCAGATTTTTGTTACACGTCTTAGTATTTGCTAGTCATCTTAAAAGTGGTTTTGATATCCATTATGCCTCTGAATTTCCTTACCAGTTTTATAATCATGTTTTATTAATTATGTAAATATATATTCTTTCTGTTCTCAGTGAATAAAAGATACAAATACCGATTGAAAAACAGAGGGTAAGAGAAGAGCTGGAACTTACTATACCAAAAATATTCTCGGGTTTATTAAAAGAGTAAAACAAACAGTAAGATATTTTTTCTCTTTCTTTCAATTGCAGGTATGAGAGATCTAACTTATAACAGTAATGAGTAAAAATATTTTAATATAGAAGTTGATTTTTCTGTTGGGTTTTTCCAAAGTATTTGAAAACTACATAGATAAATATTTTATGTTTCTAAGTATATTGTATGAAGTTTTAAAGTTTTTTACAAGTTTTATTTAACAGCAGGGGAAGTTCTATGTAATGTTACTATATCTTATCCCTTAAAACAAGTTATGTGTCGAGAATTAGACAGAAAAAGAGCTGCATTTTAATTGTGTGCTTATAGGAATTCGATTCGGTGTTATGAATAGACAGATATTTACTTGCAAGACAAACACCCAAATACAGAAAAACATGGCACCCAGAAGTTTGAAGTAGTTGATGGATTTGAAAATTTATGATACTGTTAGAGATTTCTGTCAGTTTTTGTCATGTTTGTTAAAATCACACCCCAAGACTCATAACTGGAACTTGGAACCCCACTGAGCTAAGCAGTGTATGAATGCAAGTCTCGTTTTAGATGCGAAGTGGATTAAAATGAGAAATATTTAGTTGGAGCTGCCAAGGACAGGGATGGGGAGGCAGGATCAGGCAGAAGGGATGAGAGAGCCGTGCAAAGGCAGATGCAAGCACTATGGGTGCACGTGTCGTTAGCTCAAGCCAGCACAGAAATTACCTAAAAATAACAAAGGCGATAAATAGAAGAAGGCTGAATTACTGTAGAGCCCAGAGAAAAGGACTGAAGAAGTAGGTCTCTTACAGGGACATCCTAAAGGGATGATAAGTGGAAGGTGAGTGGGGAGAGGATCAAGTCCTGGCTGCTGACGGAAGCTGTGGGTTTAAGGATATACACTTGACCGTATCCGAAGCAGCTAAATAAACCAGGACAAGTAGGCTACAGGTGCACCCCTTAGTTTCGATTATGAAGCCACATTTATGCGTCTTGGTGAAGGTGACTGAGGGTTGTAGAGGTGGCAGCTGTTAAACTGAAAGGAATTTCTGGCAGAATTGAACGTTTAGGTTTGCTGCTAATGGGCTGTAGTAATGTGAATGAGGCTTACTAAATACACAGCCATAACTGTTCTTATTTATATGCATAATATAAATATCACATTGTATAATAGTTGTAAGACAATCCAGAGCATTTCCGGGGGATTATTGCACATCTCGGGTAGTTTAAGTCATCCAGCCTTTTGGCTTCATGCCTTAAAACGCTACCAGAGACATGTTATAATCGTCCAGAAATGCACTGCCTGTTGTGAATTACAGCTTAAACAAAAATACTCAGTACATTACACATACACCCAAAGTATACAATTTAACCAGGTAATGTGATGTCCGCATTCAAAAAATGAAAAATCTAAATATGGAAAAGTTCAATATGCTCTTCCACAAGCTGAGGAAAGAATTTACGTGTCCATCCTGAACAGCTCCAGAAGATCCTTGCTAGTTTGTAATGTGTCGTTTGCGCCTGCGTTTAATGATCTTACTATCATCAACTTTGACCTTTCTCTCTTTTCCCTTCATTTTGGCTGTTCCTCTTTCGTGACTCTGCCGTGGCTGAACGGGTTATTTGGGCTCTGTGTTGGATCCCTGATGTGCCCCATGTGCTTGAGACACTCAAATACAGGATGGCATTACAGCAATGAAGTGTAGAGAATGTCACAAACAGCATTCAAGACTGGATGGAGAAACTGGAAGGAAGAATAAACAATGAGTAAAACTCTAGCACAATCGCTATGACGTTTCTCTAAGTTACACTTCCCAGGAAGAGGTTTTCCTATAACAGAACGATGTCTGACCTAAGCGTTCATATAAATACCTGTATTAAACTGTCTCAGTGATAGGATTAAGTGTCATTATTTATTTATTTTCCTGTCTTCTCTTACATGAGAGATGAAACAGGACATCCCTGTTTACTTTCTCTCTTCCTTTTTCTGCTATTCATCCACTCTAAACTTTGCCATCCTGGGCTCTTCTCTCTCCCATCCGGATGAACAAAGTTCTCAGCCTAATGCTTTTATTGATCCTGTCTTTATCCTAGGATAGTTGGCTCTGAATCAGGCAAAGCTGGATAGACTGGATAGGGTTAAGGAGTTGCCGGCAGCCAGGCACACCTTATGTTGTTTCTTTTCCCCCAACCAAGTTGTTTTTGTCAGATAAAATTGCAAGCAAAAAGCAAATTACAATATTTTCTGATATTAACGCTAATATTATGTCTTCTTCCTTGTAGGGAATTTAGCTCAAGCTGGCAGGCTGCCCATTCCAGTGCTCAAGGACACTGCTTTTCTGGGAGTCTGTGACAGATAAAGCAGTTAGTTTTCCTGAAAGTGAAGGCTATTTTTTTTTTCCCGTCGTTAGTGGGACAAGACCTTATCAGCATATAAACACAGCCTGCATGGCAACACAAAGATACCTGTTTTGCCTCATATTTGACTTCCTCAACAAAGCATATTTCTCGTGTGGATATTAAAATAATAGCTTTTAAGATAGAAAGTATACTTGCTTGCACTGCAATTATTAACTGCTCAATTAGGACACTTTTCCAGCTATCTGGGCTGAGGTTTTCAGAGGAGCCTGGGGAGTTGACTACATAAAGCTATGTCTGTACTGGGAGATTAACTCTGTCTGTGCTCTCTGACACTGAGGCTAACAAGCAAGGAATGGCCCGTGTCCATATTATTCAATTTTCTTATCCTCCAAAATATGGTGTCCGTCTCCAAACCACCTCCTGGGAATAACTTCTGGCCCCCACATACCTCTGAGCTGTGTCCCGGCGTTGGGGAATGGTAGTTGCCCTGTGCCAAAAGCATTCCTGGGGCTATGAACAATTTTGGTGCAAAGGGGTTGTTTGAGAGTCTGGGAATATTCCCTGAGACTGTTTTAACTTGAGATCAAGTCTTACTGTCGTTGGCTGCTCTAAAGCTGAAGTCTTAAGTCCTGGCCCTCAGAGCAGCCACATGTGGCGTCTTCATGGTGTTACCACATGCTGATTGATGGAGAAAAAAAGGTGCCTTCCACTCAGTATCTTTATGTGGTCAATTGTGTTTTAGAAGTAAGTAGTTCTTAACTGCTAAAGTATAGAAAATGCAGTCGTTTTTAAGAACTGCACAACTCTGTCATGTTAGATTCCCTCAACAGCATTAAGCATCTGATGCATCTTTTTATATGATGCTTATTAATAATAAGAAGAAGAATATAATAGTCTCTCATTTTGTCGGCTCCAGCATTATAGAACATTGCCCAAGTTACTGCATGCTGCAGCTATCACTACTGCTTAGCTGAGAGTTGTGTAAACTACAGATGTTGATGATGACGTTGTCAACTTGCTGTTGACAAGTAGAATACAAACAATTTTTTTTTTCCATTTTGCTTTCCTGTAACAATTTTTTTTATTTTCTTGAATGCCACTGGGATGATTGATGTCAAACCATGCTTTGAGATCCTCTGATCAAACACTCTATACTGTAACTGCTATTCTTGTGTGCCCCTATGTGGTCTATTTGCTGTACATTCCCAATGGTCAGAGACCCGCTCCAAAGCTTCTGTTGGGTTTTGATTCGGGCACTGGATATCTGTTGTATAGACTGGTAAGGTTTTCACACAACACTTCTGTGTTCTGTATACATATAATGAAGTCATAGCACTTGCTGTGTGACATCAAAGCCTGTTGCTATGAGTATGAGCGTAATCTGGCAAACAATGATCACATTGTGTGTGTAAGCAGGGAAAAGAGAAGGCAAGTTATAAAGCAGAACCATTTTATTTACACAGCAATGTTTTAATAACCAGCAGATTTTGTGAAAAGGCCTGGAAAAACAGTAAAAAGATAAATGTACTTATGTTTCAATGTTGTGATTTTTTTTTAACAAGTACAAAAGTTCATTTCTATGTATTAAAATACAAAATACACTTGAATTTCAGGCAGGATCCTGGGAGAGCGACCGGCATTCCCAATCAACACTTGCCGGGGTATTTTTTTTTTTTTTTGTCCCAATCCTATGGTGCTATTAATGCTAACCTCTTTAGCTGCACACTCAGAACAGCCTGGTGCGATAGCTTTACTACAAAGGGCTTCTGTGTATTTCAGGAGTCAGGATATAGCACTCTTCTGACAGAAAATGCCCTGTAATGAAGGTGAAGCTTAGACATTATTTATTCCAAATGCAGGATCTTTCCATCTGCAAGTTTATAGAGGCTGAGAAATTGTTGAATTTGGAGATTTGCAAATACAAATTACAAGCTCGACTCTGAAAATATTCCCTCCTGGAAAACAAGTCCTATTCCTTCTTGCGAGCATTATCCTTAGGCAGCGTTAGATCGGTACAGAAGGCGTTTCTAAGGTGGACAACTTTGCCCATAAAGACACGGTACCACCCTCTCCTGGAACGAAGCAACTGAAACATTTTGATCCTGCGCTTGGGTACCTGGAGAGAACAGACTGTCACTTGTGTGGAGTTACGTGGAATATTTTTTGTGTCTCTTAACCAGGTCCGCTTTTTACGCTGCAGCAGGTTAAAGTTAGAGCTGTGCAAACTTTGAGAAACCTAAATCCAAATTAAGGCTGGCTCGCTTCCAGAAATGGCTGGAGCTGGCAAATTTAAATCATTTTCAAGTTGGAGCTGTTTTTTTCTGGGTTTTATGTCATCACTTATGAGTTAAAACTGAGGAAAAACCTGGTTGTAACTGATTTAACCTCTTTTTGCCTCCTGCCTTGGTTCAGAGTCTTTTTTTCCCAATGTGTGACTTGTTTGTTTTAGAACTAACCGCTGATGGGATTATACAGTGTGTCAAGTCTCTGGAATTGACCATCTAATAAAGCATGGGATTTTAAAGCTTTTATTTTAGACCTTCATATAGAGCATCAATTGCTGAAATACCCAGAAGAAAGTGGTTCTTAAAACATTTTCTATAAAATAAATTATTTTTCCACTGCATGTTTTTATGCAATTCAGATATTAATGACAATTTTAAAATTGGCATTACCAACACATTGGGAGGTGTCTTGCTTCTAGCTTAAGAACAGCAATAAGTTAACAGTTTCTTAGCACTTATGTTTTCTGAATTACTCCTGTGGTAGCGGTAGTTTATATAGTAATGAGTTTACAAGTGAAGTCACTCTCAAGCCCCACATCAGTGCCTTCCTTTATGCACGTGGATGGTTATTATGAACTGATCTGAGAGGCTCTGCAGAAGGGGACCATGATCATACAATGGGAATCTGAGGAAACAGTTTACTTTAGTAAAATAAAGGTGCCTGGTTAGGACCTGACCTTTTGAAGAGCTGTCCAAACATTTACTCACTCTCATGACACCCTCATGAAGCAGAGGATAAATATTATCTCAATTTTATGGAACAAGGAGGTGAGCACCAAGAGAGTCTGGATTAAAACTCAGGAATTTGTGGCATGCAGTTGCTTGCTTAATCCATTAGACTGTGGTGTTTGGTTTGTCAATAGTCCTGTGCTTCATAAACTAGACAAAACCTTTAAAATACTGATGAGTTTAGATAGGGGGGAGTTCAGTTCTCTCTGCAAAAAACAGATGAATCCATTTCATGTCATCATCATCATAGCCAAACTTGGTGAATTTGTTCCATATTTGTCTTAAAGTGAGGATTGCCCTTGAAGGTGGCAGTGTATCAAACAAGACCCTTCTTCTGGAAGAAGGCGAGCTCGGGAAAAGGGATGGTATTTCTATGTTAAATGAAGTAGATCATCACTTTAGCCCTGATTTACCAAAGCAGATCATTAGCGAAGCAATGCTGTACATGTAATTATCTTGGTGAACGGTTCTATCATGTTTGCATGCAATGAGTTTAGATTTGTTTTATGCAGAACAGAATTTATAAAGCATTTGTGTCATTTACGGCAAGTCCTTGTGATGCTTTCTGTCACCCATTAGTTGAAGGCTGAAAAGTACTGTAGAAATGACAAAGGCTACCACCGTCATCTCTTCCAAACTGCAGGGGAACTGAAATGATACAGGACAAGAGGGCAAATGTTGAGAACTGGAAAAATAGAAAAACAGAGCAGCATGAAATGTCAAACCACATTTTTAAGGCGCTTTTTACTATATTTCCATAAATGCATGAGGGAATTATGTTGCAAATACTTGAAACTGTTTATTTTCATTTTTGGCTTGATTTTCTAGCATTGAAAAAACCATGTCTAATGATCTTGAGCATTCTTAAAGAAAAAAATTATATTTTACATAATGGTTTGCATGTGTGAGTTCCCTCTGGCAGGAGCACTATAATTAGCCTGTCGTCTCTCAGAGAAGAGACTATCTGTCTTAAAGATGCAACAGTGAGTCTTGGCTGCTAGAGCTAGGAGCAGAACATTGTGATTTTGTTAAAAGATAAACATTATCCCTTTTCACTTATTCATCTTTCTCCTCTTCCTGCTTCGTTGGCTCAAAGCTAGCCTGGAGAAGCAAAGGACAGCTGAGTACAAACAGTTTTCTTCCTTCCTCATTCAGCAAGCCATGGCGAAAGATCTTGGCTTCTTGACATCAATAACTTTGCTTCAACTCAACTTGGAACTGTTTGGGCAGCCTTTCAAAAATAAAAAGGTACAATAAAAGGGGACTGAACTTCCTGTTTTAGTCATAAAGTAGCAGATTCAGCTAAGGCACACTTTCCTTTGGGATTGTCCATATACTGCCCGGGAGAGTCGAGGATGTGGAATATTATTCCTTTGCACAACTTTATTGTAGCTATTAAAAGACAATCAACCAGAATAGGGTGGTGGCAGACAGTGTTGTGTGTTTCAGTCTTTTGCGGTCTTGTTACTAAAGGAGAGTAATTTTGGTAGAAAGGCTTTGCTGCTTTTGGGTATCCATGTGTGTCCTTGATCAGAGGAGGGGGAAGGAAAGAAGGAAAACTTAAAACCACCACAGAGTCAGAAAAATGTAACTGGTCTGAGCTGGCATAGCACTGCTGGTGTGTGTTAACTCTTGGTATTATCATGCCTGAGGTTTCCTTTCCAGCATTGACAAAGCAAGCCGTAATACAGGAGCTGGTCACAAATGGTGTCTTTCCAGGCCCACCTGGTTACATTAGCAGGGACTGGGTAAGAAGGTGAGGTTTCCAGCGCGGACAGGAGTATATTGAATTTTTGAAGACGGTCATGTACATACGCCAGTCCTTCAGAGAATGTGCTGATAGGCTGGTGAAAACTAACTGCAGTGGCAAGGACATTTCTCCATGGATAATGATATATGGACCAGGTTCTGTGAAGGTACCCATTGTCAAATTCTTTGATTTGTGCCATGTCCGTTTATTCTTGAGCTTGCTTTGTGGTGCTTCTGCTCTTGTTGTCCTTCTGCCCCTCTTCTCTCCTATGTTGTGTAATTTGTCTGAACAGTATAATTTTCTTTCCTTATTCCTTACAACCTTTCCCTCTCCACCCCTCTGCTTTTCTGATGCTTTCCTTTGCCAAATAGTCAGAGATTTTCTCAATTCTGAGTTCCTATGTAAGCTATAATTTTATTCTATTATGAGTGAGCACTGCTACTGCAGGCCTGGAACTGATTACTGTTTGCATATATCCAGCATCACCAGCCAAAGAGTCAAAGACCAAAGAGACTTCTCGGAACCTTACAGCGTTTTCAAAATCACCTTGTTATTCTTTTCAGATTCCCCCTTTTGTTGAGAATTTCTTTTTCTTTCAGTTATATCTGGAATTCAGAGACCAAGTTTATCGTTTCAAAAGTTCGTGTAGATATTAGTTACCTTCCCAAATAGTCCAAAATCTAAAATCTCATTTTAAATTAGCACCTCCTTTGAGTCTTGTGGACTTCTCAAAAAGTCGTTGATTAGATCAGCATGAACTCTATCTGCTCTTTTCTGCAGTGTATTTCAGAATTCTGGATTAACAGACCTTTGCTGGGAGGCTAAGAGCAAAACTTTTGGTTTTTTTATGTTGGTACTTGGCCCTGGTTGGAACAAATGCTTTCATTGTTTTTGTAATATTTCAGTATTTTAGTTCTTCATCCCAGAACACAAAGTCACAGGAAAAAAAAAAAAAAAATCAATCCCTTGGAAAGTTGAAAATATTAGAAGCAAAAAGAGGAGGCTTTTGTTTGGTGGTTTTTTTTAAAACACTAAGGAGAGGTTTTTGCTCTTCAGAAAGTGCATGCTGAAATTTCTAGTGACTGTGTTTCCCTTTATAAAAGTTATACGCTACTATTGTGTTCTGAAAGATGGGATAATGAGGAATTGTGATATGGAAGAGGTCATACTGGCCAATGTGACGGCTCTTCTGCCTTTCAACTCCAGGAAATGAATACTTGCAGGAAATCTGATTTGAAAGATGGAGAAAACCGTGGTGAACGAAGACTGAAATAGTTCTTACTTCTGCTGTGTCAGTCACTTCCCTACAGAGCTCTGTAATAAATCTTGGTTTTCCATGATCTCCCATGCATTGACCTTTATTCTCTCTCAGAAGTTTCCTCAACAAAAAAAACCAACAACAATATTTTGAAGTGAACATTGATGTAGCCATATTCTTGCTGCTCTTTGCTCATTTCTTGGTAGTTTCTGTTCTAACGCAGAAACATTTATTTCTGAGAATGGTGCTGCTGGTCTGGCAGCCACAAAACCAACTTTAAGTGGTCTTGTGTGGCATTACATGTCTCATATTAAGTCTCCTGTAGCATAAAATGCTTAATTGACCTCCATCTTTTGGACTGGGTAAATGAATGCAAGTTCTGAAGATGTATTACTCAGAGAGGGAGGAAGGTCATTGACTGGAAACAAAGAATTAAACCAACTATCCTAATTGTCTCTAAAACTTTGTAGAATAGCCATTCCTGAATCTTGAATGTTCTTCTGATATTTATTAGGTCAGAGTTTTTTGTCCTTTTTCCACATCATTGTCTCCTCTTACCTTTTCCTGGCAGTTCTCCTAGAAGCCTTTTGTTTTTCTGAGTCGGTCTTTTCAGGATGAGCCAGGTGAATTAGCCCACAATATTTGTTATTTCCTAAAAAAAGGAGCTCCCGTTATTACGTTTTGATCACTGCCATTGTTCTTCAGATTATGGATTAATACCCGTCTATTGTTCAATGAAATAAATTCCTCCAATTACAGTTCTCCTGAAATGATTTTCTAAACCTTGATTTTCTGTCCTCTGCCGCTGCTGGCACAAGGTCCTTTAAAGTCAGGGGGAGTGAGGCTGTTACTGCTTCGCACGTAGTACAAACGGGAGCAGATGTGTGGAAGACAAGTGGTTGGTGCTGACCCGACAACCACAAGATGAGCATTTCAGTGTGGTTCATGTTCACTCTAGCACTAGGTCTTGTCTGGCCCCGTTGACTCAATGCCTGTTACTGGTTGGAGTGCATCTTTTGATTCGCTTTTATCCAAAAGGAGTCAAGTTAGTGTGCTCTAAATTCATGCCACGGTGCAAACCAATGTACAGTAAGTGAGGATTAATGGGACATTTGTTTCAAAACCACACCCCTGATCCAGACTAAAATGCTTCCATAGATGTATCTTTTTGTACCTGACTCAGAGATGTCAGTAAAACTAGTAATGGGCTTATCTGGATCAGCTGGTGCTTAAATATTTTTGTGCATGTGGCCAAAATGCTTCTTAACATCCCAATTAGTATCATAGAACAGTTTGGGTTGAAGGGACCCTTAAAGGCCATCTAGTCCTACCCCCCTGCAGTGAGCAGGGACATCTCCATCTCGAACAGGTTGCTCAGCGCCCTGTCCAACCTGACCTGGGATGTTTCCAGAGATGGGGCATCTACCACCTCTCTGGGCAACCTGGGACAGGGGTTCACCACCCTCAGTGTGAAAAATTCCTTCCTTGTATCTAGTCAAAATCTGCCCTCTTCTAGTTTAAAACCATTAGCCCTATCACAACAGTTCTGCTAAAAAGTCTGTTCTCATCTTTTTTATAAGCCCCCTCCAAGCCCTGGCAGCGGCACTAAGGTCTCCCCAGAGCCTTCTCTGCCCCCCCAGCTCTCCCAGCCTGTCCTCCCAGCAGAGCTGTTCCAGCCCTCGGAGCGTTGCTGGGGCCTCCTCTGGCCCCGCTCCAGCAGGTCCATGTCTCTCCTGTGCCGAGGGCTCCAGAGCTGGACGCGGCCCTGCAGGGGGGTCTCCCCAGAGCGGGGCAGAGGGGCAGACCCCCCCCCCCGCCCTGCTGGCCACGCGGCTTTGGGGGCAGCCCAGGACACGGGTGGCTTCTGGGCTGGGAGCGCACATGGCCGGCTCCTGTCCAGATTTTCACCCACCAGGTTGCCCAAGTCCTTCTCCATGGGGCTGCTCTCCATCCCTTCATCCCCAGCCTGTGCTGACACCGGGGGTTGCCCCGACCCAGGTGCAGGACCCTGCATTCTTCACATTAATGTAACCATTATTGTGAGGCAGTCATAACCGCTGTTTTTATAACTCGTGTTTACGTAGAAAAATAATACCCAAGAAACTGAAGTTAGAAATAAGGCACGAGGAAAATAACAGTGGAACAAACTACCAAGTGAATTTCTGCATTGTCTAGTTCTTGATGACTCCAAATGGAGCTCAAATGAATTTCTGGAAAATATGCTTTTGTTAAACTGGTTACTGGCCCAAAATAGGGGTAACTGGCTGAAATTCTGTGGTCTGTGGTATGCGGGAGGTCAGACTAGATGATCTAATTTTCCCTTCTGGCTTTAAACCTTTTGAATATGAGCAATCCCCCTGATTACAGGACACTTCTGGCCATTGACAATGGTAGGATCAAGCTGTCAATTACCAGTAAAGAACATTTGCTATTCTGCCATCAAATTAAGAGATTAATTTTAGGATATCACGTAACAGCATTGTTGTATCCTGGTTTGTGATCCAAAGGGCTTTGTGTAAGCAAGGAGAAAAACCCCACCACCTGTAGCATGATTTAGATTAGGGCAACTGTGTATTGTAAACTTAGCCTTTGGTATTATCACAATTCCGATTCAAAAACAGAGCTGAAATAGGATTTTGTTTCAGTGTTCCAGTGCCAGGGAGGTTAACAGGTTATTGACAGCTTTAGGAATGAACCGTCAGGGAGGAAATTAGAGCAAACATGTATCATGTGCCAGCACACAGCATGGCTGGTTTTAATAGACACGGCAGCTCTTCTGTAGTAACGCCTCCATTAATAGTGAGTTATCACTGGTTCCAGATGGCGTGATCGTAAACACGCAGAGCTTTTGCAGGGACCTATAATTTATCCTGATCTCTTCCTCCTCTGGATTCACCCAGAAGGAAGGCAAGTGGTTCCACAGCCCACCCCAACTGTTTTCTTCTTTTTTGGCCAGGAAGTGTGGGGTGGGAGCAGGATTACATATGGAGGTCCGTGGAGCCCACCAACAGAGCCTGTTCCGAGTCTTTACTGGATGAGAACATCCACTGCCGTTCTTACCCACTTCCTTCACACTTCACTGTTTCACTTGTACTGGCTGGTCCATGCCCCTTATTAGAAGGTAGGTTGCAGCTCCTTTGCACCCATTTTAGACCCTCAATCTGACTCTTCTTTTTTTTTTTTTCTTTAAATCAACATTTTATTAAATAAGGAGACATTCATTCTCAATGGGTTTCACTCAATGACTGCAAAATTATCACTACAGATAAAAACTTGGAAAATTAGGAAATGGGAGATGTTTTTAATTGTATTCTTGACAAAGCATATTCCTTGAAAAATTGATAAACTGCTCTAGTCTTGACAGCAAGTGTGGGTTTGAACACATTTGAGAAGTAGAAAAATAGAGTATCTCCTGAAGAAGAAAACTGCAGCAAAAAAATCTTTTTTTCTCTGCCTGTCTCCTAATATAAAGATGCAGCACTGTGACAAAACGTATCTCAAAATATACTGAAATGATACAATGTTCTTTTCAGAAAGCTCAGATCTTAATATTTCTAGGAAGTAGGAGATAATGATAGCAATTTTTAAAAATTTCCTTATTGTAAATGCATTAAGAAATTTTACAGTTCTCAGTTTAGATGCCTGGGTTACCTAAGCAAGGGTATATGTGAAAAAAAGTATCTACTTTTGGCCTTTAATTGTACAAAAAGGAACAACATGCATTACCAGTGTATTTCTTTGCTGTGTCTGTCATACATTTTGGAGGAACGAGTGGGAAAAGAAAGAAGGATCCAGCTTCTACTAAGCTCTGTTTGGTTTTGAACTGTTTGAGTATTTCCAAAAACCAACTCTGGCGCCTTAAATCTTGCTTTCATCAAGAAGATGGTAATTCAAAATAGTGAACTGAATTTTGGTTAGCATAGCAGCAGGTCTCTTTGTATCTAACTTTTTGGTATTTGTAGGTAAACACACATGATTTATAGAATATTTTATTTCGGTTAGTTTAACTTTGCTTTTCACCTCTTTGACCTAGAAAATCTAGAGTGCTTTAATAACCAACGTCCTTGTTAGAAACTTATTATGTGTCTCTTTTTGGAAAGGCAAGTTGAATATGTGGCATAGCGTAAGGAATTTTGATGTAATTTGTTTAGAAAGGCTATTGCTTGACAAACCTTTTCTGAACAGACTACATGGTAACTGAGAAATTGGAAGTCTCAGGGCTGGACTGGATAATGGACAATAGATGCTTTCACTTCTGTTCCCTGTTCAACAATCTGTCAAAGGTTGAAAATTGTTCTCTTTTCATACTGGGCAAGTGGCCTGTGAGTAATTAGTTGGTTGACTCTGCCTGGTGTCTGATTAAAATCTGCCCACAAGACAAAAACGCCACCCCATTTGGCACCCTGGCCAGTCACTTCAAAAGCCAAAGCTGAATCAGCAGCCGTCTTTGCTATATGCTCTTCCAGATCAGGACCAGCATGTTTTATTCTGCAGTGTGGGCATGCTTATATTTTGTTGTCCACAGTTTTGTTCTCCGTAACAGCTGTCATAAGTACTATACACAACCCAGCAAAGAAGGGTTGCTTGCTTTGTGGTGGATTAATTTCATCCCAGTACAGAGGGCCAGGATCAAAGATTCACCCCATCAACAGCTCCACTTGAGGAATAAATATGACCCCCAAAACACACTCTGCTCCACAATATCTCTACGTTTCCTAAGAGCTGTGTGAGACTTAGTCATGCATTTTCAGTTGACTCATGCCCAGCTAAAGACAAGGGGAAGGAAAATATTGCAGCAATTAAGTGACACTAATTTATCAAGTCAAAAATAGAAGCTGGCTAGAAATGACGTCTCGTGAGTTCATCCAGTTTCAGAGCAGGGCAAACCTAGGGGCCACCATTTCTGGAGCAGAAGCCTCAGCCTTTCACAAAGGGTACATTTCCACAAAGGTGAAGTGTTTTTGAGCAATCTCTTCAATGGACTAGGCACAAGCATGCTTCTCTTTGACATGAAGGTGGCATGTACCCTTTTTTTCCGCTCCCTCTTGCTTTCTTTTCCTTAAGCAAACTGAATAATTACAGCCAAAAAAAGAAAACTGCGTGCTTCATTTCTATTTAATAGCCAAGACTGAACTTAAGCCTGTGGGAAGTATGAACATCCCTCAAACTTTTGAGGGCTCTGCGCCCTGGATACCAACTGCTGGTTACTCCAAATTGGCATTTATCATCCTCCTGCTACTGAATTTTTCTTGCATGCCCAGTGCCCCCTTTGGTACTGCAAAAACTCTTCTTCTGTCCTACAACTATAATAAGCAATAGATCCAATTTTCTGTAGTTTCTGCAGTGACTGCTAATACAGTTGTAGAACCAAAAGCTGGTCAGAAGAGGGTGAAGTAATTTTGGATGGAATTATATCAAGGCAGAGTAGCTCTTCACTTCTTTTCTTTTACAGGGGAGACGATGTCAGTAAGAGACAAGAGACAAGAACCTGCAGAAATAAGGTTGGAATGAGAAACAGTAGAGAGAGACTGAGCAAAAGGGAGTGAGAGTCATGCCTTATAGAGAGATGGGAGAATGGCCTGAGAAGCAATGGATGAATAAGTTGAACTGAGGTGCAAACAAGGAAAGATTTAATTAAGGTGAAAGGGAATACAGTTGGTAACAAAGAATTAGAAAAGTTGCTGTAATGATGAACAGGAAAAGCTGAACAGGAAAATATGTTGAAAGAATAGAAAGATTTCAAGTTGCTGGGGAATATCTTGTACATTCTAAGAAATAAGTCAATGGTGGTGCACATTTTAGAAAACTAAGAAGGAAATAAGAATGAAAGAGCAAAGAAGAAAGAAGAAAAGTTTAAGTTCATATCATTTAAGGTTTATCTCTAAGCCTACTTAAATTTTAGCCATCTAGCTCCTGGTGCAATACCTAGGAGAGAAATAGCCAAGATCACTAGGTGGCTTTCAAAATCTCAACATTAGAGTTTATTTTGTAGAAATGTTAGAGATGATATTGGGTTTATGCAGTAATATGTAATAACTAATGGTAAAAATATACAAACTAATATCTATATATGTTTCAAATAGGGGCTACAAATCATAGACTAATTGAATCGTTTAGATTGGAAAGGACCGTTAAATCCATCAAGTCCAACTGTTAACGTAGCACTGCCAAGTCCACCACTAAACCATGTCCTGAAGTGCCACGTCTACACATTTTTCTGAACACTTCCAGTGATGGTGACTCCACAAGCTCCCTGGGCAGCCTGTTCCAATGCTTGGCCATTCTCTCAATAAAGAAATTTTTCCTAATATCCAACCTAAACCTCCCCTGGTGCAACTAAAGGCCGTTTCCCCTTGTCCTATCACTTGTTACTTGGGAGAAGAGACCAACACCCACCTCACCACAACCCCCTTTCGGGTAGTTGTAGAGAGCGATAAGGTCTCCCCTCAGCCTCCTCTTCTCCAGGCTGAACAACCCCAGTTCCCTCAGTTGCTCCTCATCAGACTTGTGCTCCAGACCCCTCACCAGCTTCGTTGCCCTTCTCTGGACACGCTCCAGCACCTCAACATCCTTCTTGTAGTGAGGGGCCCAACACTGAACACAGGATTCAAGGTGCGGCCTCACCAGTGCCGAGTACAGGGGCACGATCACTTCACTACTGCTGCTGGCCACACTAGTACTGATACAGGCCAGGATGCTGTTGGCCTTCTTGGCCACCTGGGCATACCGCTGGCTCATGTTCAGCCGGCTGTCAACCAGCACCCCCAGGTCCCTTTCCGCTGGGCATCTTTCCAGCCACCCTTCCCCAAACCTGTCCAAATCTCTCTGCAGAGCCTTCCTACCCTCAAGCAGATCAACACTCCCACCCAACCTGGTGTTGTCTGCAAACTTACTGAAGAACCATATGGTCCAGTTACACATTAGATATAGACTAACATAGACAGTTTTATTCCTTGTCTAAAACCAAAAGTGCAGGGGAAATTGCAGAAAGCACTCTTTCTTTTCCCCCACAAATTCTGTGTGTGTTTGGCTTCTTTTATGTTCTGAAGTTTATTGCTTTTGAGATAAGACAATTACATGTTTTGGGAAAGGAGTGATTGAGATGAGGAAATGCTTCCATCACACATTGTACTTTTAGAAAGTCACACCTCCATTCAAGACTCAAGTGTTAGAATAGCTCCGGCATCCAAAAAAGTATCCAGATTTATGAATGGAGAAAACATCCTGAGTACAAGTAGGGAGATGAACTCTTCTGAACCAGACTGTAAGCATGACAAAATGGTGCTTGGGAGTGCCAAGATCTTTTGAAGACGTAGTTCCTGCTACAGGTGCTGAACGTTTGGAAATAAAACTGTGCTCTCTTAAATTCCAGCTGTGCTTCTAAGTCCATGGTCCATGTTAATTATAGCTGTTATTATATACTGATGGGAGCAACGCAGCTTATGGGGCAACAGATCAATTCTTCACCCAAAGGCTATCTGTTATAAAGGTGTACCTGTGATCCTGTGTATGTAACTGTGTACCACTGTCTAAAAACTGGGTCTTAGCCCCATTGTGGTGTGTCAGATTCTTGTCCCCTTAAAATCATGATCTTGTGTGAGAGAAAACTTTCCTGCCCACCCCTAAGGATTTGAGGGAGAAGGTGTTGAACCTACCAGCTGATGCAGCATGATAATTGCAGTAATCTCTGCCAATTTAATCTTTTTTTTTTTCCATTTTCTTAGCATCTGAAGGCTAGTCTGGCTTCTCTTGACAAGTTACTTAAGTGTTTGTGCAGTACACTGGTAAAATGGGAAGCTGAAGAGTCAAAATCTTCACCATAAATGGGCTACAATGGTGCCTGCATACTCCTGCCCTGAACAATGAAAATCAGCTTGTTCATTCACAGTACGTGCTGATGGAGGCTTCTGTGGAATATCATTTGCAGCCGTGTTGTCTTTGTAGATGCCTTCTACGATGTGAGAACACTGATGAGTGGAGGGGGAAGGGGCCGACCTTCCACTTCCCATATGGAAAACATCTGCAACGGGCAGCGGAACTCTCTCTAAAGAAATGTGTTGCTGTTTCATAGTTTCTTCGAAGTGTTATATAGACTAAAGGTATCAACTTGAATTTTTACCAGGGTTGGCCGTCCCAGCCTCTAGAGCCATTTACCGTAATAGCAAAGTATTCTTTTAAACGAGACAGGCAGTAATGTTTTACACTGTCTCACACAAAAAGAATGTAACATCAACTGGAAAAGTATAGAGTAGTCAAAGTGCTCCAAAAATAAAACAAAAGAAACAATATCATGCCCTTTTATTGTGGCCCCTTAACTCTAGTCCTCTGAGAACAGCACTGATTGATGTCGGTGATGCAACCTAAAAATTAATGTTAATTACCCAAAACAAAACGCACATAAGCGACGTTAAGGGTCTGATTTCAGTCCACAAGAGCCAGGAAGTTCAGAGCTACTGGAGGACCGAAAACCTGGATTTGACATTCCCATCTTACCAACAGCCATTCTGGGGGGAAGAGAGAAACAAAGAAAAAGGGAGTTACACCATTACAATAAATAATGTGGCTGAGACAACACGCTCGCTCTTTGCTGAAGTCCGGATCCACTGGGTCCCATTAGCTTTAAGACCAGGAACTGCAATGTGTTCTAGGTTTGGGGCTCAGTAACTCCCCTACCACCTTTCTGCTTTTTTTAATATAAACTCTTTTATTGCTTTAGTAACAGTAACAGTTAATGAGACCAGACTAACTCTTCATTTACAGTAATTATTTACTGTTCTTGTATTTCCAGCCATCGGAAGTGGGGGTGTTGCTGTCAGCATGATTAGCGCATGTTATGTATTTGATTGCAATAATTGCGCATCCGAACAGGATCGACCCCGCGCTCTTTGATAAATGAACATGCAGTAATCGAGCTGTTCTGGTGTCAGCATGCACACAAATCAAAATATTCTTACATCAAAGGACTACTTATGAAAAAAACTTTCATACAGGATTTAAATATTCCTTAGTGTTATTAAAAAAATATGGGCTGTGATATCATGAAAAGCCCTTGATGGAGTTACAAGCGGGTAATCCATCTCCCTATTCGTAAGCCTATATTTAATGTCTGAACAATGGCAATCAGCCAGCAGAATCTCATGGCCCGGCCAGTTTGTTTTCAGACAAGTATCAGTTTTGTAGATGTGCGTATAAATGTATTGTCTTCTGTAAAACCTGATACAAAAGAAAAAGACGTGGTACTGCAGAAGCGCGAGTTTGATGTGACGGGTCAGACCGCCGAGATACGGCATCGGTGTGCCGTAGCCTTTCAAAATATGTTTCATTTAAGTAAAGTGTGCCATAGCAAGTTATGTGTATAAATGGGTTTATGGAGAGGGAGCGTAGTATGGAAGTTCAGAGTCTGCCTAGTTACTTCATTTTCTTCGCAAAGTAAATACCATTGCCCCCTCAACAAACTGACCAATGAGAAATGACCAAAAGGAATATTTAGTCAATTCTAGGAAGGACATCTTGGAATTCTGCTATTCTCAGCAACCATCCGGTGTCTCCAGGATGGCACATTTTGCCAAGACGTGAGGCGGGTAAGGAATAGATGGGCAGAAAGACGTTTGGAAAGGTACAGATAACTTGAGCCACGCATTAGAGAGACTAAAGTCCGTCTTGCCTTGTGAACCAGCTTTTCCAACATATGAATGCGGATATAATGTCATTTTAGAAGTGCAGTGTTAAAAAAAAAAAAGCCTGGCCTTCCTTGGGATCCTTGGAACATCCTTGCAGCTCTCAACGTGCCGCCGCTCTGAAGGTGCAGCAAGGTCTCTTTTGTGTAGCGGCTGCCTTGCGCAGAGCCTGCCAGGCCTGGAGCGGTCTCGCCTGCTGGGCAGCGTGCTGCTAGCCCTGCCCGGCGCTCGTTAGGCCCCCGCCGAGGAGGCGCAGG
>NW_010536767.1:0-7068 GCF_000687285.1 Phaethon lepturus | reverse complement strand
GGGGAGGGAAGGGAAGGGAAGGGGAAAGAAGGAAAAAGGAGGGGGGAAAAAGGAGAAGGGAAGGAAAACCCCCCCAAGATTCAGAAAATTTAATCCCAAAAGTTGAAAGGTAAAGCAAAATTTTTAAAAAGTTTAAAAAGAAATTGACACCCAGTACTCCAAGCCTGCCTCATAGATAATTACAATATTATGTTCTTTTTGATTTTTCCCCACTTGTATTAGCCCATTCCAGAAGCATAGTGTGCTTTGGTACACACATACACCACCTTCAGAATTTCCTTAGCCACTGTGAAATGCATGAAAATGTATTCAGGGCTGCATTCAGGGTTGCATACTCAGGTATTTGAGAGCCCATGAAAGACAAGAAGAGATGAAGTTACTTGGAAAAAAGTAGGGTACATATTGGGAAAAAAAAAATTTGACCTCCTTTCCTGGAAGTTGATTTTATTTCATTCTTTGTGAGAGCACCATCAGCAAATCATTGTTAACAGTGTATTGAAAATTAAACAAAATAATAAAGTGGTGGTAAAGGAATCCAGAAGTAAGTTCTACCTCAGTGGAAAAGAGAGTGAAACGGATATTCATATTTAATGTGGTGGAGGTGACAAGTGAAATGAGTGTTCGTTTCCCCTCTCCTTGGTACTGTGCACAGAGATACGCACCTCCTCATTCACACATACACCCTGATGCCTACGTTAGCCATGGGTGGGAAAAGTTTTTTCTATGGGTTCTGAATTGAACTAAAGAGCTCATTTAGCAAGCACATAAACACATGGTTAGCCTTATGCAGGCACTTAAATCCCAGTTTTCAGTGAGTTTTACTCATGTATGTTTTACACAGTTATGTAGTTAATTGATTCGGTTGTTAGAGTCATGTCTCACAAGGTTCTGAGTGATCAAACCACTTGAGAATGGCATTACTTTTGAGGACATGAAATCATTAGGTTTAGTTTTGAGGCATCTTATAGACTGAAACTACTCCTGAGGAACCATAAATCTTTTTTTCTGATCAGATTAAACACAAGAACATGAAATGGTTGTACACACATTTATAAATAAATATAATCCAGCCTCTGCAAATGAGACTGTTGGTCTTGTTAAAGCATGTAGAGGACATTGAGGCCATAGGTCCTACATCAATAAAGCACATAAAACCTTGCTATGCACTGGTTAACTGAAGTTTTACTTAGGAGAAAAGGAGGGCAGGGTGTGAAGGTCTCAGACAGCTACTGAATTCAGTGTTGGCCACTGGATTTCAAGAACAAGAGGTGAACCAACTATACAGAGATGAGAAGAAAGCAGCAATAAAAATCAGAAGTCTAGCTAGCATGGCCCATGAAGGCAGACTGAGGGAATTACACTTACTTATTCCAAAAGAAGGAATATATGAGTATATACTTGTATATAATATGTATATATACAGCACTTAGGAAAATGGAAAAGTTTTTTTCCATGAAACATCATTAACCTTATTACCAAAAGAATCCAATTCCAAATCTTTTTTAAGGATGATGGAATATTAAGGGTCCTTGCCCTCCTATCATGGTGTGTCTCCAAAATATGCCACGATTTCAAGAAAAGACATCCAGAGATGTTTTTTTCCAAATTCTGCAGCTCCTATGCTACCAGATGGAATGGTGGCCATCTCAGTCTTTACACGGAAGGACATGGTGATGTTCAGACTTAGAGAGCATGGGTTCGGACAGTAGATATGTAGATATACTCTATGACTTTAGTAATTTTGTTTAATCTCATCCAGTCTCTTAGACAACTCACCTAATTTTTTCTGCCTCTTTTCTTATTTCTTAGACGAATATAGTTTTCCTTTCTTCTGTGTCTGATCTGTTTTTTGTGTTCATATGAGAGAATTCATGGGATGGGACTTCCTATCCCATGCATGTAAAGAACACTTAGTATAACGACTGGGTATTGTAGAGCAGTATGATAATATGTACCTGTGTTTGACTGCTCCCCAGAAGAGAGAATCAATCCTGCCCCATCTCTTTTGCTTAGGACATAATAATCCTGATGAATTTTTAATGTCCTCTAGTCTCAGGATGTAGAATATGCCAAATTCTCCATTCTCAGTTCTTCAGGGCATCATGTCCATAATATTTTTGGGCTAATAAATGTACAGGATATAATAATGGATTTAGCTATCTTATACCTCTTCTCAATAATTCTGTGCCTTGGTGTTGACTACTCCTTGAAAAAACTAATGATGGGAGGAATTTGGCTCTAGGCTTTGGCTGTAAAAGTTTTATTATATTCTAAATCCGGAATCTCTTGACAGCTGGCAGCATGGATTTCACCCTCTGACAGGGTATTGGTTTCCTGGCATGTTGGAGACGATTAAATTATTTTCGTATTATTCTAAATAAGTCTTAGAGACTCTGTGGTGATTGGATATTTCAGCGATGTCATAAACTTGGACACCTGCTAAGCAGCTATGAAATATGAAGAATTATGGAGCAGTTTTGATCAGTACAAGATGAGAAAAATGACTGGTGTAGGCAAAGCATTAAGAATTCCTCAAAATACCCACTTTTTCATTACTAATGCTGTGCGTGACCCAAGAATATGCTCCATGTTAATATCAAAAGGTGGACATTTCCGCCAATGGATAAAAGAGGGACTCCAGAATGGGCATGATTCTTGTTCATCCTTACTTCCCCACAGCCCATTTTCATTAAAGAAAGGTCTGGTTCACCTTAGCCTCCTATATTGCTTTCTCATGACTCATGTCCTGGCTAAATGTACAAACACAAAACCTGTGCATTGCTGTTTCAGGAGGAGAAATGCATGAATCATGATCAGTGTGTGGAGGCAGAGTCGTGTAAACTTTGGGTTTGTGTCCATTGCATATGGAAAGAGGGATACTGATTTAGTGATCTTAGCATCTTAAAGTCTTTGCTCAACATGGGTCAGATGAATTAATCCTTAAAATGCTTATTTCTCGGTATTAAATGCAATGGGAACCTGGGTTCTGAACTGAGATGGAGACACCTAAGGTCTAAGGATGAAACACTCTGACGAAACTCATCCCTCCTGTGAGTTGAGCTATGAAGCCAGCAGTCTTTCCTGCCATCTTTTCACCAGCTTCTTCTCTGTCTCTCCCACTGGTGTGATAATGCACCCAGCCCAACACTCAAGTTTCTCCTAAGGGGAGCTGTGCACTTTCCTTCAGGTAGGATAAACCTCATTAGTGTTCCTACCTGACATAAAAGGTCAGGGAGCTGCTATGAATTACTCTACCTGTATTATGACAGCACTTAGAATACTGGTGTTTGGTGTGGCTATCTATGTAAGAAGCCTGTATCTACTCTAAAGAGCTAACGTATTATTTTGATCACTGAGTGCTGATAAACAATGCCTGGATAAGGTAGCTGAGGTGTGAGACGTGTATGGCCAAGTTTGAAATTTTCCACTAGCCCACCAGAAACTGAGTCATATTTTTTTAAATTGTTCTTTGTTGGCTTTACCTCTCCTTCCTCCCCTCCCTCCCAAAGCCATCCTGTTTCCTGCCTTAATGAAATGATTTGAGGGTCTGTATAGACTCCTAATCAGAGAAGACACACTTTGAGAAAAAGACCATTGCAATTGGAAATGAATATGACTTTCAGGAGCCAGTTGCCACAAATTGAATTAGGCCAGAGATAATAAACTGTTATTTTGAGCCATGAGCAAGGACGTGTGTGGTATCTCCTTTCTCAGGAGATCTTACAGAGATGCTGATTCATGTGCTGTCTTCCTCCTTTGGCTGAGCTGAGTGCCAGCCTTTGGGGCTGTCATTTTACAGTATGAAAGACAGACAAGAGATGCGCTGGCAAGAGGTTTCCAGGCAGTAGGGTAAATGAGCCAAAGAATTCAAAGCCACAGTCTCTCCCATTCCTACCCACCGGATTATAGCTGTAACCAGAAGAGAGATGCAGATGAAATGAGAGAGCGAGAGAATGCAGTTACTGTGCGGAGAGGTATGGTCCAAAGAAACATATTAGTTTTGTTAGGGCTTGGGCCAGCAGAAAGGGCCCAGAGTGGCAGAGAGGGAAGGAGATGAAGGAAAAAGGGGGGATTATGAAGCCCATTGCATAATGCACGTTGCCTGGTGTTGCTGGTTGCCTGCTTCAAGGCCACCCACATGGGGTAAGTGACACTCGTGAATGGTTTAGTAAAACTCATGGGGCCTGTCGAGGCAGCGAACAGGAGTCTCTCTCTTCGTCAAAGAAGGAGTCATTTAAAAACAGAGCTGTGAAGGGGGAATGGGAGTGTGGGGGGGTGGTAATAGAAACACAACAGCAATGAGAAAACATGAGGTTTCACAAGCAGGGCTGAGGTGGCCGGCGCTACCTTGCTATCAGCACCCGGCCCAGAGACTGATGGGGTTTTGTTCTCTCCAGACCTGGTGGCGGATGCCAGCTTGGAGGAATGAGTCAGGCTCACCGTTTTAATTCTTCGGACATAAAACTCAGCATGAGGTACGAGGGAGAGCTGCAGTCGCGCTTGACAGAGGCCACCTAGAAAAGCCAATGTTGTTCTTAGTGGGGTGAGTTACCTCATCCTGAGCCAATAGGTAGGAAAAATCCCAGCATCTCACCCTTCACCAGCGGTCTACATCTCCAACTGGTTGCTACAGTCCATAAGAGCTACAGAAAAGCATTTGAAAGCTCTCCAAGCTGAAGGAGCCTCATGAGGCTTTATTAAAGTAATAAAACTACTTCTTCCTAATCCCTGTTTTTCTTCCTTATTTTTGGGGGTTTTTTTGCCTTGCTGATGAAGGCTAAGAAATGATAGGCAAAAGTCTAGGTTCAGGTCACATCCAGTTGCTTGTGTACCAATTTTTCAACTTCCAAGAGAAAAAGTGTGACTACTGATGCAGTGTTGATTTTATCAGAAAGGGTTTTCCCTGTCTCATTCCACAGAGTCACTTCCTTTTCAAGCAAATCCAGAATTTGAAGGGCTAATATTAATTTTTTCTCAGTCTGTGCATAGAAAGAGATGTTCTGCATAAAAACATTGCCACCTGGCTTAATTTGATAATAAAAACTGAGAGGATTTTTAGATGGAGCAAAACTGCAATTGTGTTTGGGTCGAAGTGTTCATTTTCTTATTTAACTGTATGATAGCAACCTTTCAGTGCCATGTCTGAGATATAAAGATATCTCGCTGTTCAGCAGTGCACTAACTCAAAATAAGAGCTACTACTTAAAGCTTGAAGGGCCTTGTAATCAAAATAAATGAGAAAGAATATTCATCCCCCATTTTGCAGGAGCAAGGCACAAACACGAATGCATTTGCCTAGGAATCGTTGGCACATCTGGAGATTCGCTGGCCTCTACAGGCCCCAACCAATAACCTGGCAATGAAGTTTCCTTCCTCTAAAAACATATCTGTGTCTTGCGAACTACAAGTCAAAACCTACAGGCCCTTTCTTGTGAGTTCACCAAAGACAGAATCTCTGAGAAACTCCAGAAATACAAACAGAAACATAATTTAAAAAAAAAAAAATCTTTTTTTTTTTTTTCAACTTTGCACAACCTCTGAAATTTTGATCTGCCAAGTTTCACACAGCTCTAGTTAATTTTTCTTCAAGAAGCAAGTCTTCTGACTCAAAGTCATATCCTAAAATTCTTCCTTATGGAGATTTTACACTACTGAGGGCCAGCAATGCAGATCCATTTGCTGATGTGATTTGACTAATCCCCCTATAATGAGGAAGTGGAACAGCTGAGATGAAAGCCTGAGCCCTCACTGTGCAAAGGTATGAACTAATAAGCAAAGCTAAGCTAGTAGGGGCATCCGGGCATTCCCGGAGGGGATTTGAACCAAATTGACTTTGGTGTTTTTGATCAAAATGAATGCCAAAAAAGTTACTGAAGGCTCCAAAAACTAAAGCAAAAAGTCAACAATACTACCACCTGCCTGTTCATTCATGATACTGTTAGCCATTCTGTGGCAACAAAAAACCCAAACTAAACTTACCCCAAATTTCAGTGAGTGTCAGAACTTTCACTGTCACAATCACTTATTTGAAGCGGACAGCAAATATCTGTGGACTGCATTCATATCACTGAAGAAATGCATTCATCTGTGTGCTTGCTAAGGGTATTTAAAACCACACAGAGAGATGGGATCATGCAAGGGAGGAGTGTGCTAAGATTAACATGGACTGCAGTTAGTCTGGGATAAAACCTATGAATAGTGAGATTTAATAGCCCATGGAACTGAATTTGTACAAAAATTGACCAACTAACTTGAGAAATGTAAAACTATCCCAAAACCACACAGCAGAGAACATGCTGTACATCCCTGGTTAAGAGATACATATCCTCCTGAATGGCATTTTCCAGTCTCTGAAATGTAAGAATAATATTTTGCTGTTTATATTGCTGTGAGGCTACAGATTTTATAACGATGGTGCTGTGCTCACAGAATAAAAGACAGATTTGGCCCTAAGGAATTTCCTTTCTCAGTTGTCAATTAAATACAATTTTTTAAGCATGAATTTTCCTTTATGTAATATGCCTAAATCTATCCCTATTAAACGAAGTATGCAGACACAAGATCTTTATGAGGATTTAGTGCCTGCTTAAGCGGTTTGGTGGATCAGAGCTTAAAGATGTAGGGTTACTCTTAAATTAGTAAGGATAGGAGAATGGCAAACCAAAGCACAGAGTTTGAAGTATTGATGGCTGAGATGCCAGTGATGACACAAGGGGAACAAATAGAATCCGTTGCAAAGCCAATTCACAATTGATTAACAGTAAAAAAGACAGTCTGAAAGGAGTTTTAGCAGGTTACTATCAATTAGATGGAAAGCCTTGATGCGCCATTTGTGATTTGGTGTTTTGTTTTGTACAGAGAATTGGATACACGGAAAATTCCATTGGTTAAAATTCTCATTTTCCTCTCAGAGTGAATTACTGGTTGCAGATCACTATCACTGCGTGTGGTGGGCTGATCCGGGCTGATGCCAGGTGCCCACCAAAGCTGCTCTGTCATGTCCCTTCTCAGCTGGGCAGGGGAGAGGAAATAAAGGACCCCAGCCTGGGTCCCCCCACGGGTGCCGTC
>NW_010536766.1:97540-119429 GCF_000687285.1 Phaethon lepturus | reverse complement strand
CCAACTTTAATGATTCTGTGATTCTGTGACTGCTATGTCAAAAGACAAGCCTCCTGAGAGCAGGGATTCTGTGCTGCTGTTTCTGCCCTATTTGGGTGATTTCTAACATAACTGCCTTGCTCAGACCTTGTTTCTCCTCTTTGTACTTTCAGACAGACAAGACGGGTTGCTTCTTCACAAATGTGAGCCTGTCTTCCTTCAGTCGAGACTTTCGGTACTATCAAGACAGCATAGTTGCAGAGGCCTTGCTGGTGGAGGATGGCACAGGTAACTCTGGAAACGTCTCTGGTGTCTGGGAAGAGGCATATGAAGCTGTATGAAGGTGCACTAATCATACCAAGAACCCTGGAGACTTTCAGGCTAACAAAGGCTCTGAGCTTTCTGAGCTTGTCGGGGCCTGCCATCTAACCTCACAGATAGAGAGCGAGCCACCAATTCCTGGTGGCATAACACATTCATTCTGAATGCCCGTGGTCTCAGGTTCTGTAGCTTAGGGACCTCTCTAAGGGCTAGAAGATACTCAGAGCCCTGGGCAGATCATCTCCCTGTTATGAAATGTGTGTGCAGCTAAACAGTGAATCATTCTGCAGGGAAATTGCTGAGGGGTGCTTGGCGTCCTTGCTCCCTCCCTTATGTTTCTGTCTCGGTGCTTCCATTCAGAGGTACACGTCAACACTTCCCACAAATTACTCATCTCCAAGATTGGTGGGATGGCCTTGTTTGATGATGTGAATTCTTACTACCATGCTGGAGAGATGTACAGGGGAAAGGTAATTCCCAGTTACAGTCCTTTGGAGGGGTGACCGTGAGCAATGCCTTCACAGTAACTGTTACCTAGTGTCTTTTCCAATCTCACCTCCAGCCAGGAGCTTGGGAGGACAGGAATGACCCCCAGAGAGGGGGTCATTTTTGAATTGTCAAAAGTGGGAATAACATCCAAGACTGCCTTTTGCCAAATAAGCCTTGAGTAGCGGTAGCTATGGGGATCCATATGTGGGCTGCAAACCCAAACATTTGGACTCTCAGCAGCTGTGAGGTCTTCTGCTGTGAAGGGGTAGAGAGCATGGGGGTGAATGAACACTGTAGTGCAAGTGATAATAGGAGGTGATTAGTAGCAGTGTTGATAATATTGTTAGTGACTGGAAGGGTGACCTTGCTGTCTTTGGAAATGCTGCTCCTGACTTGAGGAAGCAGGAGATTCTGTCTGCTCATTAGACTCTTTTGCACTTCTCTTGCTCATCATGGTGTTCTCAGATTAAAGTCATTGACTACCAAGGCAAGACCCTGAAGCACAAAAAAGTCCTCCTCATAGTAAGCTGTGGTGAGCAGCAATTTAAGCAAAAGTACATCACTGGTGACTCTGGGACAGCTTCATTTAGCCTGAACACAACTGCTTGGAACAACACCTTAGCCTCCCTGGAGGTAAGTGAGGAACACAAGAGGTCTGTCTTGTTGGCAGGTGTATGCATGTACCTTGGAGCTATTTACTGCCCCACAGACATCTCCTCCATTCCTTGTTGAAGGACAGTAATTAAAACCTGAAACACCCCAGCATGTTCTGCATCTTGCCTCCCTCTGAGAGCATATTCTCTGGATCCCAGTTGCTTTCCTCATGAACTCTCCACACAGAGACCTGTGCTGTGGTGTTGCTCAGACCCGATCTGAGCTTCTTACCAAGCCACAGCTAGGGTCATTTGCAGGTGACTTGACTTACTTAACTAGATAAACCAACTGTGGTGGTCGTTTTTTTGTCTCGCCAGGCAAGTGTTCTGCATCAAGATTTGGATAAAGAGCCTGGGACAGTTGATTTGAGTTACCAGCGAGCCTCTTATTTTATACGTCCATTCTACAGCACCAGCAGGAGTTTTCTCTCTATTGTCCGTGTGCCGGAAACGATGCCCTGTGGTAAAAAGCAGGCTGTCCAGGTGGACTTCAGAATTTATCAGGAGGACCTGGAACACGGGCCCAAGCGTGTCATTTTCTCCTACTTTGTGAGTTTCTGGGGAAGAGCTAGTGCATGATGGCTCAAGGCCCAAGATTAGCATCTCCTACAGATTCAAGCCTGATGTTTGATAGATTTGGGTTAGCGCAGGATGGGTAGCTCATCCGGCCATCATGGGGCTGGATCCTGGTTTTGATCCTGGGGCTGCAGTAATAGCAAGAAAGGCAGCATCTTTCTTTTGGCTTTGCACAGGTACAGGGCAGGTGTTGGCCTTACCTATCCTCCCCCAAGTCTCTTGATCCCCTGAGCTCTCTCTGCTACTTGAGAGCGAGTAAAGCTCATATCCCTCCTCCTGCCCCCATTTAACCTCTAATTTCAGGGTTACTTTGATCTGCGTAGTGATCTCAAAGACTATGTGACTGGCATTCCCTTCCCTTTCTGTATTCTTCCCTAGGTCACAGGGAAAAGAGGGATAGTCCATGCAGGTCAGAAGACTGTTTGGGTTGGGCTGCCAAGAAGTAAGTGTACTCCTCTGTTTCATGTCTAGCAAGCACTCAGGGCTCTGTAGCATCCCATCTTATTTGGATATGTGGCATAAGCTTCTTTGCAATTTATAGCTGGCTCACCATTTTTCTGTGGCATCGGAGCAGCACACCTTTCCAGTTTTCATATTTCCTTTACCCTCCTGCTTGGTACCGAGAGAACAATACTTAGCATTTCCAAGCCCATAGGCTCATCCTCTGTTTTGTTAATTTTCAGAAATGTCTCCTTTTGCTGCTTCTGCAAGCAGCATGAAACTATATCCTTACCCTCTATCAAAACTCTCCTACTTTAATTTGCAATTGTGTCTACAAATAATCTTTGAGTAGTTAGGATGCCACAGCTTACAATTTTGATGGGTGTTGACTCACCGTTGTCTACTTCTCCACCTATTTTTTTTTAAACCTAAAATATAAGGTTCTTGAGGACAAAGGTCACTTCTTTGCTGGTGATGGGATGGGAGATGTTTGGTGATGGGAGTCTTTGAAAGATATCTGACTCTCACTCTTTGTGGACTTAAGCTTGAACTCCAGCAAGCTGTTTCATCTCCCTGAGGCAATGAGCAGAACCAGGAAGAGTCTTTTGCTGGTCTTGAATACCAGATCCAGAGATCTACTGACTGTTTCAGTGGTCTCCAGAAATCTCCTTGGTTCTGAAACACTTGAGGAAAGGAATTAAGCAGGCACATGCAGAATGGCAAAAGCTGAGTCCATTTCCGTTACAAAATCTGCTTTCTCCCCTCTCTCCTCCATCTAGTGCTGAAAGGCTTCTTCTCCATCCCTCTTACCTTCAGTTCGATTTATGCCCCAGCTCCAAGACTTGTTGTTTATGTTATCTTCCCTAATGGAAAAATCATCGCTGATTCTACAATCTTCAGTGTCTCCATGTGTTTCAGAAATAAGGTAGGATTTGTCTCTGAGGCCATGACTAAATGTGTGAGAGTGTATGCCTCATGAAAGAAGAGACTGAGGAATATGTAATATGTGTAGCTGTGTGTGGCTGATACTGTGTAGCATGCTGTCACATGAACTGCGGTATATGTACAGTGAAGTGTGCTGTGAGGTATGGAGCAAGTATGTGCTGAGCATTGTGGGGGCTGCTGCAATGTTTGGGAAAGGCAGAGGGCTGCTGTGTCTGTCTCCATAGGCTTGTATAGCAACTGCAACCCAGTAGGATCACAGCCCAGAACAGGTTATTAGTATGGTTCCCAGGAGAGCTCAAGGTTGTGCTGCTGCTGCAGCAGACACTTCGATGTGTTAGTACGTGGTGTTGGGAAGACAGCTGAAAGCGGCTGATGGAAGAAGTGGATTTTACTGGCCATCCCAAAAGGACTGAGTTCTTGTGGTCACTGTGACATCCATGGGAACCTGCTTTCTTGGCACTCCAAAGATGAACTTCTGAGCACTGGCATTACCCCTGCTCCATAGCTTTTTATCTGCCATGGACAGCCAGATTCAAGCAAGAACAGGAAGTGCTTCAGGAAACTGTCAGCAACCCCACAAAGGGCCTGATGATAATAACTAGGCTTATTTTTGGTCTGGGGCTCCAAAAGGAGCAGAAAGACAGCTGTGTGAGGTTTATGATCATGGCTGGCTGGTTTGAGGGGTGGAGAGAGCACTGTGTTCAGACACAGGAATGTCTCCAGTACTGTTAGCTGTGTGTACGCTGATGGTTCGCCCTCTGTCATCTTTCCTGTTAAAACCTTAACGTGATATTTTTTAAAATACCCACTAGGGGTTCTTGGGAGATTCCTTGGGTTTCCATCCAAGGCAAGTCTGTGGAAACTCTCTTCATGTAGGTCTCTTCCCATCCAGGTGGAGCTGGGCTTCTCAACGCCCCAGACCCTTCCTGATTCAGAGGTTGGTCTCCACCTGCTGGCATCTCCTGGGTCCACATGTGCTGTCTGGGCTGTGGATCAGAGCATCCTTTTTCTGAAGCCAGGAAAAGAGCTCAGCAGCTCCTTGGTGAGTGATCCTGCTCTGACTTCTTCCCTTCCCTTGTACTGACATGAAAAGGGAGGGAGGGAAGGAGGCAGACAGGCCGTTGCATCTGTGCAGAGCTTATCTCCCAAGGAACTCAAAGCACTGCCCAGAGAGACCAGCAGTACTCTGTGTGGCACAGGTGGGGGTTAGGGGACAGGTGTGAAGAAAGAGGTTGAACATCGCTCAGTGCACGGGTGGTAGATCAACTTCTGTTGTTCTCTCTCACGTTCAGTTCAGCGGGTCGTGCTGGCTCTATCAGAGGAGAGCTAGGGAAGAGTGACAGCGAGCCTGGGCTCTCGGGCGTGCATTCATGCATGGTAGCCAGGAGCAATCCAAACAGGCCTTGGATGTGTGACAGGAGGGGAATGCCAGGTTTTATTTGTGCTGATGTTTTTTTGCTTTTTCTTGCTTTCCCAGATCTATGGGCTGTTCCCACCTGTTTATAAGTCCAGGTATCCTCGCGAAGTGTCTGAAGATGATAATTCATGCGGGTTCCCAAATTCTGATGAGCCTGATGTGTTTACAGCATTCAGGGTAAAAATCGTTGATTTGGTGGGTTGGGATAATTCATGAACTGAGGGAAGTGTGACCTCCTGACTTTACCAACGTCCTAGGGATGCCATTACAGACAGTACAGGGAACAGGTCCAGTTTAGGCCCTTGTAACTCACTTGTAATTTAAATAAGCGACTTGAAATTGCTGACCAAGAAGAAACTGTTATGTGGTTACTGTGCTTTGGTTGTGTGCTTTAGGATGCCAAGGATGATTGGTTACTTTGATTGGATTTCACATAGTTTAATCTCCGTAGCATGAGCAATTGCACTCTGCAGGCTGAGAAGGCATAATATCTAAATGACCATGTGTTTGAAAAAGAATAGGTTTGGCTGTCTCAGGCCAGATGAATTAGCTCAGAAAACCTTGTTTGCCCGCTGCTGAAGATCTGAATAATTCCTTCTGAAAATGAAGCAAGAGAACACTTTGCCAAGCCAGAGGACAGCCAAGTCCCCACTGTGAGGGGACAAGGAGGCACAGGGTAGAGAGCAGAGAGGAGAGGGTAAGCTTCTGGTGCATCAGTTCTTTTTTTTTCCTACAGGAAATGGGGTTGAAAATTATGTCCAACACCAATATCAGGAAGCCCAGAGTGTGTCCAACCACTCCATTGTCAACTATGCTGCAGGAAAGAGCAGTGTTTACTTCCAGGCCCATGTTGATGTTTGCCCAGCCCCATAAAGCATATAACAGTAAGCATTTGCCAACTGTTTCTTCTTTCATGAGATGCTCAGTCTTTCAGGTGAAAACAATCCTGGATTTGAGTGAAGAGGCAGTACTTGCTGTAATTGCAAATGGAGGAGCGAGAGTGTTCCCTGGCTCTAAACCTGTTGTGCTATTGTGAGGCTGCCTGGGGCTCATGGCTTCTGGCTCTGAAATGTTAGTGAGCTGTCTGGATCCCAAGCCTTATCTCTGAGGTGAGGGAATGGTTGCCCTTCCCTTGGTGCCTACAAATGCGAGTAAGGCCCACAGCACCTCTGTTGTTTGAAATGAGGCAAGAGATTTTAAAATTTGGGATAGCACCTTCTGTTCCAGTGCCATGCTTCCCAAGAGCTGACTGGATGACCTGCAGCCTGAGCTGGGCTGGAGCCCCTCTGCTCTAAACCAGGGCCTGAGGACTCTGTGGTGACTGGGACTTTGTTATTTCCAGCAGAGCATCTGACAACATCTACCTATCAGCCCACTATGTTTTTACCTGTTTCTTCAGTTGAAGAGAAACTACACAAGCATTTCCCCAAAACCTGGATATGGGATTTGTATTCTGTGGGGTGAGTAAACTGAGCAGTGGGTATCTCCTCTGTGTGGCTTAGTGTGACTGGGAATGGCAGGAGATACAACTGGGTTTAGATCATGAGCTGCTGAGGAAAATATCTAAGGACATATGTCATGGGGCTCATACCTGTCAGGCCATTTCTCATCGGAGCTGATGTCTGCATCGAATGCATTTTCCAGTACTAGATGGTGATACAGAAGTATTGTCCATCCATGGGTGGGCTGGCGTGGGAAGATAGGAAAGCAGGTGCGGTGCAACAAGACAGTTAGTTAGGTTTACTGTCTGCACTCTGCTTGTGGTAATCCTGTAGGCCAGCATTTCCCAATCTGTGCTCACAGGATGTGTCCTGGGATGCAGGGGAAGCTGATCTCCACAGAATTCCTTCACAGGATAGGGAACTGTGTCCTGTGAGAAAGGCTCAATGAGTACATAGGGTCTGCTGAGGGAGATTTTGGAGATTTTTCATCTCTGATACTAAGAATTTGTTGTCTGGAGTCTGTTCAGGCCAGATGCCCACACATCTGCCCTCTCCCACCTCCACTGTCCTTCCAGCTACACCCATCTCTTCAGTCCCTAGCAGCAGATATTTCCTGTGTGATTTGACCACCAACCTGATCTGAGCAACCAAATGTATGTGTTACCTTCCTGTATGTGCCTGGCAAAAGTGAATGCCTCCAGTTATTGGAGTCAAATAATTTCATTAGCTTTAGCTAGGGCTGTTTTTACGTCTGCTGTGGTAGCAGCCACAGAGCAGTCTGCTGCTCTCAGAAGTTGTAATGTGGGCACCAGCCAAGTCTTTGTCCTGTCTGCATGTTGGACTTCAAGCTGTCAGTGTCTCACAGGAAGGTGAATGGCTGGATCTGTCTCTTCTGCTAAGTTCAACTGATGTTGAGCCAGTCTTGTTGCTCTTCTGGTGTCTGGTTCTCCATCCCTAGGCCAAGAAGAATAAAACTTCTGACATCTGTAAAGCATTTTTAGATGTGCAAAGGGCAAGTGCTGTCTGAGAACAGCACTGAGTGTGTGTGATGGCATTTTGCAGCCATGTAACTTATTGTCAAAAATGTTCTGTTGATATAAAGATCTGAGGCAGGGGTCCCTACTTCTACAAGGACCCACTTGTAACCCTACAAGGGCTACAAGTTCAGCAGAGGTTAGGGGTTAGACCGAGGTTAGGGAATGGGGTGCATTGGAGAGAATGGTGCAGACCAGGTCACGTAGTGCTGCATACAGCAAGATTCAGTTAAATGTGTCTGTTGCTGTCTACTTCTCCTCAGTCCCAGTGGGAACAAGAATGTCACTGTCACTGTGCCTAACACCATCACAGAATGGAAAGCAGGGATGTTCTGCATAGGCCATAATGGCTTTGGACTAGCTCCAACCTCCAGTCTGCTTGTTTTCAAGCCTTTTCTTGTGGAGCTCACACTGCCATCTTCTGTGATCCAGGGTGAGACCTTCATCTTGAAGGCCACAGTCTTCAACTACCTGCAGCGATGCATGAAGGTAGGTGAGCCCTGATAGGCTCTGCAAGAAAAGTAAGGTATGGATAGGTAGAAGATGGCTGAAATCTATGGCCTGTGATATTTATCTTGTTACCACCTGCCATCCCTGCTGCCCCTTCAGATCCAAGTGACCCTGGACAAGTTCGCACGCTTCCAGCTGAAGCCATGCAAAGGCTGTGTCTACAGCAGCTGCTTATGTGCCAGTGAAGCTAAGACCTTTCAGTGGAGTGTCACAGCTGAGCAACTGGGTGAGAACAGGGAGGTGGGATGATAGAATTGGGAAGGGGTGGGACCAAGGTAGGGATGTTTTATAAGAGCTGACATGGAGTGAGGAGTTATTTGCCTTGTTAACCAGAGAGTAGTTGTTTGCATTCATTCTAAGGTCATGACTACTAGCAAGTCTGTGCTAGGAGGTACAGAATCATATAGGGCTCTGATCTAATTTTTTGTTGTCAACAGATGACTTCTATTGTATAAATGGGAAGTTTATGCCCCTAAATGTGTATTATTTTCAGGGCTCATGAACATCACGCTCAGCACAGAGGCTGTGGCCACCGAAGAGCTCTGTGGCAAAGAGACACCATTTGTCCCAAACCAAGGACAGAAAGATATGATCACCAAACTCCTTCTAGTCCGGGTCAGACAAACTTTTCTGTTACAGAGACCTAAAAGTGGGCTTTGTGTAATTCCCAGATTTTGTGCAGGTTAATTTTGGGAGTTACGCCTTGCTATTCAAGGTGTGTAATTAGAATCTTGGGGCCTGACCTGGGCCCAGCTGTGAGGGCTAATGGATGTGGGAGGTAGAGAAGTATCCTTCACTTCATACCTTGGAAAACTTTAAATAGGTATACTCTTTTATGTTCTAACTCCTGAGCTCTCTGCTGAATCTTACAGCATCAGTTTCCCAGACATTGAGAATCTGAAAATGCATGTTGTTGTCTTATCTGAGATGAAAATTATTTACAGTAAATTACATTTTTGTGTGATAATGGTGTTACTCCAGCTGACTCTCCAGCCTGAACCAGGATTTTGTCCATATCTATTTCTAATCCACTTGTAATCCTGTTTCTCTCCTGTGTGCTCATTGTAATGATACTTTTATGTGCTCGAACAGCCAGAGGGAGTGTTGGTAGAAAAGGCTCACAGCTCCATCCTGTGTCCCAGAAAAGGTAGAGAGATTGTTTTCTTCTTTCACCCTGCTCATACGCCCCTTCCTGCCTAACCACCTCCTGCGTCTTTCCACTTTTTGAATATTTTCTCTGCTAACATGACCAAGCTACAGAAGCATATTCTAATTGTGGTGCCAGCTAGAGCTTCCCCTGGGTAAGGATGTAGGGAGGTGCAGTCTTTTAGCATCAACATCCCTGATACTAATGTGACAGCTTGAGGCCTTTTTCACCTGTGCTAATAAAACCAGCCTACTGAAAATGGCGAGGCTGGAGGACGTGACTTAGGATTGCTGCTCCTGTCTTGAATTTTATGGTGTCTAATGGGGCCATTAGCAGATTTTGAGAGCATGAGGCACACTGAGAAGACATGCCTGCAACTGAAATCTGAAACAAGATGGAGTAACTTATGTAGTGAAAAGCTAGTGGCTTTGACCACAGAAGGTTTCCAGGAGAAGATCCTGTCAACCTCTGTAGAAGGAAGGCTGTTAGGATAGCACAGTCATGATGAGGTGGATGGAGGGAGTTGAGGGTGGAATGGGACAGGGTTTTTGAGGTGATCTGTAACTTCTGTGGCAGGAAAATGGGATGTTAGCATAGAACAGTCTTGAACAGTTTCTGAGGGTTTTGAAGGCTGTTTTCATCAGAATTTCCTTCTTTTTGTCCTCCCCACATACCTTACCCCACCGGTGTATTCCCACAGGGAATCCAGCACAGGAGTCTGTGTCTCTGATGTTGCCGCTAAATGTGGTTGAAGGTTCAGTCAGAGCCACCATGTCGGTCACCGGTAAGGAATTCAGCTACGATAATACCTTTCCAAATCCCACATCTCTGAGCTTAGTCCTAGGAAAGCCCAAACTCAAACCCCCCCATACCCTTTCTGAGGTTTCTGAGTCTCCACTGCACTGTTCTTCCCATGTGTGTGGGAAGACAACCAGATAACATAAAACACTCAGCAAGGGAGAGGATGTTCTGTTTAGGGGCTTCGCCTGCCAGGATGGGATGTGTACAGCCTGTATGGAGGGCACAGTGGAACTGATAAGCTGGCTGGACAGATGTACCCCACACTGCTCTGCTGGGACTATCTTGCCTGGATCACTGCTGGGAACGGGTCACAGGTAGGAAGAGTCGGTAAGGGTGCCTATGCTCTGTTCCAGGTGACCTCATGGGGGCAGCACTGCAGAACCTGGACCGCCTGGTGCAGATGCCCCATGGCTGTGGGGAGCAGAACATGGTGCTGTTTGCCCCCATTGTCTATGTGCTGCAGTACCTGGAGAAAACAAGGCAGCTGACCCCTGAGATCAAGGAGAGGGCAACAGGATTCCTGCGCAATGGCAAGTGCAAGAGACCCACCTTGCTCTTCTGCCTTCCCCTGTGTCCAACCTACCAATGGTTGCCCACTCCCCTTCCCCCCAGAGCACTCCTCCACTTATAATGTTAACACCACCCCATTCCCTGCCCAGTGATTTCATTGCAAATACCATTCTGAGTGCTAATGCCCTATCCTACTCCCTAGGGTACCAGATACAGCTGCAGTATCAACACCCTGATGGTTCCTACAGTGAATTTGGTGCCAAGGATGAGTATGGTAATACTTGGTAAGCCCTGGTTTCTCTCCCTGCTGTCTATCTGCTGTCTGACAGCCTGGAGGTGGGCAGCTTAATGCTTACAACATTGAATCTTTTCTGTTCTCTTGGACCCAAAGTGTTCCAGATCCTTTGCGGGGTAGGGCACCCCAGGGTTATGCAGCTGTCCTTGGAATGAACTGTCCTTGGACCAGCAAATAAGGAATAGCAGAACAATAGGTGAGGAGAGACTCACCAGTTTCAAACTCCCACTTTTTTTCTTTTTCCTCAGCTTCTGCTTAGATTCTTTCTTTTCACTCATTCTTCCCTCTCTTTCATTCACTCCATCTCTTTCTGCTTGTCTCTTCCCTCTCTCATGCCTTTTTTCTTTTCTCTCCCCAACCAGGCTGACTGCATTTGTGCTTAAATGCTTCGTCCAAGCCAAGCCATACATTTTCCTGGACAACAGGACCATCCAAGCTGCTCTCACCTGGCTGGAGTTCCACCAGCTTCCCAATGGTTGCTTCAGAAATGTGGGCCAACTTTTCCACGCGGCCATGAAGGTAGGAGACAGAGCACCTTGGAGGACAAGTCAAAGCAGTTCTTGCCAAGTCTACTGGTAATCATTTGAGTTCACTTTCCTGTGTTGTTCTGCTTTCTTGTGTGGGAGCAAGCCAGGGATAGGTGGGACCTTTACTGAAGAGCTTCAGGTCTTTGTGTATTAACTTTCCCAGCTTTTTGGGTGTTTATGCTTTTTATAGGGAGGTGTGGATGGGGAGGTCCCCTTGGCTGCCTACATCACTGCTGCATACTTAGAGGCAGGAGAGACACCAGAGGTAAATATTTGGATTCTTTGCCATGCTCTTGCCTTAAGATCTGAATCTTGAAGAGCTTAGTAGTGTCACTGATGCAGACAACATAGTGTCTTGGAGAAGCTTGTGGACAAATTAATAGGATAGGTGAGGAAGAACTTATCACTTCTCAGGAAAAAGCTTCAACTATTCCTTGAAGAGGACATTGCTGGCAGGGGAGAAGGTGAGGTTAGACTACAGAGAGCCATTGGAGTTCATGGCTAGATACTATGACATGGCTAGATACTAGGCTTTGGCTGCTCATTCCTGCCCCACGGCCCTGCCATCCTCCCAGCCCCTTGCTAGCCTTGGTACTACACGCAGCTGAGAGCTAGTGGTGAGTTGTTAGGGGGGAGATGTTGGTGTAGCTGCTCCCGCAGTTAAGTAAATAGCCATAACGACATTTTTAATGTGTTTTAGCTTCCCAGAAAGTGTAAGTCTGGGAAAAGAGTGCTGTAGGGAGATACATGTTGCAAAGTAGGGCAGATGGGATTGCACACCTAAGTAATAACAAGAGGGAATTCTTACAAATGCTAAATATCATAACTAATTACTCTGCGGTACTGGCAGTTAAAAAAATATAGTCAACTCGATGGAGAAATGCTATTGGTATAGACTTTGGGAAGCAAAATTCTCTGAAAATAAGAAAAGTAAGTGAAAGAGTGGTGCTTTTCATTGCAACTGAAAACAATGTGCTTCGGGAAAAAAGTGAGACAGATGGAAATTAACCTTCTTTCTGGCAATAGATGTCATTCAGGTCACTTTTTTTCACCGTTAGGACAATTAAGTGTTGGAACAGGTTGCCTAGAGAGGTTTAGTTGTCTCCATCATTCTATGTTTTCAAGATCTGACTGGAAAAAACACCTGGGCTGATTTCATAGCTAACCCTGCTTTGAACAGGAAGTTGGATTAGAGACCTTCTGAGGTCCCTCCCAATCTGAATTATTCTATCATTTGGTAATTCTATGAACTGTCTGAGTTTTGGCTGACTTTTGTGGAGGAGGCTTTTCATGAAACTGGATGATGAATATTTGACACATACAGTGCTCTGCAGCACAATGAAACAAAAGGAAAAGGACCTTCATCCTGGTAGAAGATTAACAAACAGTTGTTGTAGGTCTTAAGAACCAGTTTTGTCATTTGGGAAGAAAAGCAAAGAATTACTGAGAAGAGACCAGACTGTGCTCCAAATTCATGAATAAAATCCTGAGAGGGAGACAAACAGGACCTCAAAGCAATTTGCATGATGAGCTAGTGGAAGCCACTCTGTCCTGAATGAATCCACAGAGGGTGACTCAGTGCTCTGACAGTGGTGGGAGAATCTAGGCTACCACAAGGTAGGAGACCTCATAAAATTCCTCATGCTCCAGAGAAGATGTATTGTTAGCTGTAAATAACAATATCATTTATATTATATATATATAGTTATCTATATAATATAATAATGGATGTAGTATTACTGCTCCAGGCAACAGTATTGTTAGCTCAGAAAGAATTGTCCATGGAGCGAGGAATGCTTCGTTGCATCAGATGATTTGTTGATGTGAAAGTAACCAGACAATTATTCAATTGAACACAAATTGTTTTTATATAAAATGGTCATGACATTGAAATACACTCATAAGTAACAACAAATAGGTAAAACCACAAGTCTCACAGTAGTTATCCTAGACCCAGTGAAGGAATTTGCTGCATAGGTCTGTGGGCAGATGAAGTGGGGAACACAAAGCTTGTCATAGCACTTAGAAGAATATCCTTGAGTGGGTTGGGTTATAAATGATATTACAAAGAATACACAATCACTGGAGGTCAAAATCCTGAGAAAGAGTTTGAGGATGCCCTGCAAGGGCTAATGCACTCAAGATGTTCAGAACAGATCCTACTTTCCCTTACAAGCATATCTAAAAGGCTCATAAAAGTCATTAGGGGTTAAAATGCAGGGAAAAGGTTGGAGATATTTTACACTGTCCTGAATAAACTGATGTTAAAGCATGGTTTGTATGGCAAAAAAATCTAGGCAAACAGACCTCTACCCCCACTCTTTTGGAAATGGATTTCTTGGAACCGAACAGATTGTTTGTGTTGACTGCAGAAACAAATGGCATGTTGTAGAGGAGCAATTTCTTAGCTGGCATGTGACTGCTCCCAGGGAAGCTAAATGCTTCTGTACAGCATGCAGTTAGGACTGCTATTGTCAACACCAGGATAGCACAGTAAGTGTGAAAAAACTGCCAGTAGAGTGGCACTCGGTTTTTGTGTTAGTTTCACCAGAAGACACCAGAACCAGGTGGGTTATAATACGTCAGACTCTTCAAGGTATTAAGATGTATGATAATAGTCAGCACTTCACAGGTGGTACATCAAGTGTTTTCACTCTTCACTCAAGTTTGGTAGTTGTACAGACACTAGTGCTGTTAACTCCATTTTAACTGTCTGGGAAAGTGAAAGATTGAAGATGGAAAAGTAATCATAAAGGAGCCTTTGAATAAATTCATGAATGTGGTATAATTCCTACTTAGGTCTATTCAGTTACAGAATACAAAGGTTACTGTGCTGCTTGCAGTTATTATATTTAAAGGCAAATAGAGAAGTAGGACTTTTGAAATGGTGGGAGCTTAGCTTACTGCTTCTGCTGGGCTTTAACAAGAAAGAACAACCAAAAAGCATCAGCTGGATCCTGTGAACTTTTGGTACTCCATGAGTAGATACTATGAGCCTTTCTGAAAATTGGTAGCCGCATCCAGCAGTACTACTCCACCATCTAGAGAGCACAAGATGACACAGACGTTACCTTTTCTCTTTCCTAGATGGGAAAGAGGTGAGGAGCATGTTGCATGTCAGAATAAATCTTAAATGTAGCCCTTGTGCAATCCTTACTGTACCTAACTGCAAGAGGGGAAACTATGAAGTGCTATAAATGCACACATATGGGACAGACAACCACTGTGAGCCTTTAGCTCATGTTTGGAATAGCATAACTGAATGCTAGAATACAATGCTGCTGAGACTAGTGGGTTTGCTGTCTCCTGCCCACAACAGTACTGATGTTCCAGGGGAAACTGGAAATCCCATTGACCTTGTAAGGCACCATAGAGGTGAATTGAACAGAGTAATCTTGGTCAGCAGGCTGGATGTAAGCATTTGCAATTGTGTGTTGTTGCTCTTTTTGTGTTTGGACTTGCAAAGTATGACATTGTGGTGTTATTCCAGCAGTAAAGGCATTCATTTCACTGAGAGAGCACTGCTGAAAGTGACTTGCTTGGGCAGGTCTATCAAGCACCTTGCACCAAGGGCTGGAGACACTGGTTACTGGTGCTGCACTGATCCAAAGAGAAGAGTGCAGGCTCTCTTGAGAGAGAGCACAGGGACACCTTAGAGAACATATGGGCTGCTTTCTGTGCTGACATGTGCTAATGCATCCTTCTGCTTCTGTACCTCAGTGTTTGCCTGCCTCACGTGTGTTTGTGTGTGACCAACATCCATGCAACTCTTCTCTGTAGAGTACAGTGGTGCGCAAGGCTCTGGGCTGCGTTGTTACTTCCCTTCACAAAGCTGCCAACACTTACACCCAAGCCCTGCTGGCCTACACCTTCGCCCTGGCTAAGGACTCTCAACGCACACAAGAGCTACTTGATATACTTGATCGAAAGGCAATCAGAGCAGGTATGGGAACCCCAGTTCCACGTGAACATCAGAGAAGGGATGAGCGACCTTTCTGAGCCCTTGGTTACATGCAAACTGGAAGGACTATGGTCCTCTCTTTAGGTCTTAATTCCTGTCCTTCACCAAAGAGAGTTTTTAGACAGCCAGTCTGTGAACCCAAGGTATGTACTGGCAATACTGGGGTGTGAGTGCTGATTTCCTTTAAGCCTCTCACCCTCTTCTGGTACCTGAAGTAAAGGTTGGGCTCTGAGAGAAGTGGGCTTCCTTAGGCAGAACTGCAAAGCGCCAGAGAGGAAAGCAAGCTGGCAAACTGCCCCATTTCTTGTTAGTCCCAGACCCCCAGAACTAGCTAGTGGGTAGCTAGCTAGTATCAGGTAGTTAGCAGACCTGATGAAGAGGACAAGGGAGAAGTTGGATGTCTGGCATGTAATGAGTATGCAAATATGTGTTTGCATATTAGTTTTTGCATATCACCTTAGTAAATGGATCTTTAAATGCGTAATATGGAGGGTTGGGTATTGCAAAATACATGAGATCACACTTCACTCAGTGACGTGATGACCCAGCCATGAGGCTTTGCACACACAAGCCACTGTGACCTCTAGGCCTCAGGATTTCTTTCCTGACATCCCTCAATGTTATCTACTTCCTTCCTTTCCCAGGTGGGCAAATCCACTGGAGTCAGACCCCATCTAAGCCCAGACCCAGCACCAGCGCTTGGTCACAGCCACTGTCTGTGGATGTGGAGTTGACAGCCTACGTCCTCCTGGCCCTGCTCTCCAAGCCAAATGGCACAGGGTCTGATCTCACCACAGCCTCTCGCATCGTGGCCTGGCTCACCAGGCAGCAGAATGCCTATGGAGGGTTTGCCTCAACACAGGTAACTCGTGGCTGGGGAAGGGGATGTTACTTGAGAAAGAACCTCTGCACAGTACATGCAAGTGTGAAAGTAACAGCGTGAAGGCTTTGAGGAGAGGTCCTTAGGACAGTGAGTTCAAGTGTCTTTGGGTCTCAGAGCTGCAGAGCAAACATGAAAATGTAATTGTTTCTTCCTTTTCAGGACACAGTAGTTGCTTTGCAGGCCTTGGCTAACTATGCAGCACTGACGTACAGCACGAAAGGGGTGGCAGAAGTGAGAGTGAGATCCCAGAGAGGCTTTGGGAGGAAGTTCCAAGTCTCCTACCAGAACCGACTGTTGGTGCAGGAGGTGGCACTGACAGAAGTCCCAGGAAAGTTCTCAGTGCAGGCCCATGGCAGCTGTTGTGTCTTTACCCGGGTAGGTTGCCCCCTTCCCACAGACACTGCTGTGACAACTCTTTGCTCACCATCTTATCAAAACTGAAAGTCTCTGTTGCAGCTCTATGCGAAGAAATAATCCCAGCCTGTTGCCAATGCAGTAAACCTGTGTGCCATAGGAGATTCAAGACATAACGTGTCCAAATGTGAGGACAGTGATGCTTCTGTGGCTCTCAGGGTATCGGAGGATGGAAATCTTGCATTGTGTGCCCGACTTGCACAGTCTCAAGGGGAAGAGTAAAGAGAAGGACTCTCAGCTGGAAAGATCATGGAAAATTTCCAATCTGAGTGACCTTTATTTTGGGTAGTGGGATGAGTGTGGTCACTGTGTATGGTTTATCCAGTCACTGTCTGGGGTCCATATTTTGAAAATTAGTCAGTGAAACAAAAGGTATGATAAATGATATTGAACTAACAATTATCCATGTCTTATTCTGTCTTTTTGTCTCTCCCTGCAGATGGTGCTGAGGTACAATACGCCCTCCCCACAGGTCTCCACGTCCTTTGCCTTGCACGTGAAAACTGAGCCAGTCAATTGCACGGATGATGGCACACACACTGTTACTGTCTATGTCAATGTCAGGTGACTCTAAAGACACAGCCCCACTTGGGAAGGAATGTCAGGCATGGCTGGAGAGCTAAGGGGTGCTTCTTGGCTGCAACGGAGACACCAGGCAGTTTCAGCAGAATGCCCAGATGGCAGATGGAGGAGGAAAAATACAAGTGACTCTGGGGAAGGGGAAATGTTTCTGAAGGATTTGGTTCTTGCTAGGGAGAGGAGTGCAAGTAGTCACCTCAGATTGGGGATGCTTAGAGCAGTGCAGCCATCATCTTACCCCCATGAGAGGGAGCAGTGACTGCCGTGGCCCCGATCCTGGCTAAGTTGCCTGGCTCAGGGTCTTGCACACAGGGTATGGTGGTGGAGGGAAGGGGAAGCTGGGAGAGACTCTCTTTTTTACTTTCTCCCCCAGGTACACTGGGAAGAGATCCACTTCCAACATGGTGATCGTGGAAGTGTCCCTACTGTCTGGATTTGTCTTAGCTCCAGGATCTGGGATGTCTGTAAGAAGCCTGGAATCAGGGTGGTGATGTGGTGTCAGTGGGACTGTCCATGCCCAAGGAGAGGGAAAGGTTGCATAGGAAAGTGTTGCCAAGCAATCTCACCATCCTTTCATCTCTGCCACACAACAAACGTGAACACATACTGTCATCTCGCTCTTTGTGCCTTGAGAATGATGGTCCTTCTGGCCCAATTCACTCAGCAACTTTACTGCTAAGTAGCCTAGGTTCCTGTCCTTGAGTTTTGCAGGAGATGAGTGGTCCTACAGGGAGATCAGCCTGAAGGGCTAAGAGCTCAAAATAAGTTTGGAAGTGAGTGAATAAGAATCTGCCCACTCAAGCTTAGATAAACCTTGTTGGCATGTCTCACACTTGTTTTTTAAAAGACCCAATTAAATTGCTTCCTGTGCTCTTCTGTCCTAGCTGCAGCATTGGCACCCTGTGAGAAGAACTGAGAAAACACAAGGAGGTGTTGCCATCTACTTGGACAAGGTATGTGTGTGTTCTACTAGAGAAGCTGCAGGAGTGGAGGACAGTGGCAGAGTTGCGTGGGGAATCCAGGACTGAGCTAGCAGAGCAGGATATTCAAGATTCATCTTGAAGTCCTGCCTCTGACTCAACAGAGTTGTTATTGCCTGTCAGTAGGATCAAATTCAGGTGAGGAATAAAAAGAACAGCTTGTAAGTGAACTGTCATTTGCTCTTCATCCCCAGCTGAGCCATAAGTCTGAGACATATGTCCTGCATCTGGAACGGGAGGTTGGGGTGACCAACCTGAAGCCAGGCCATGTCAGGGTCTATGACTACTACCATCCAGGTGAGTGTGGAACCATGAGGTGCAAGGTCTGTCTGGGTGTTTGCGGTTGGCTCTGTGCAAGGATAACTTAGGTCTCTCCTGTCCTGTTGCAGAGGAGCAGGCCCTGGCTGATTATAATATCTTCTGCATCTGAGGTAGGTGTGAGTCCCTTCCTCAGCCCCTGTACAGACCTAACAACTTTGTGATCTTTCCTCTGCAACCCAACCACCTCTCTCTTGTCCCAGAGGAGCTCTGTGTATCTCTGATACAGCATGTTCCCTTCATTTAGGACTACATCTCAAATTCCCTAGGCCTCCAGGGACTTTAGTCTCTTCCTTCTGTTTACTAGACTTTGTAATGTAGTCTTTGCTGGATTGCCCTGTAGGCAAGACATGAAGTGATTAACGTGTCCATGCTGTGAAGGACTAGTTGTGTACATTTTCTGGGACTCTCTGCAGGGGTATCTGGGCTGGTATAGTGCATGGGTCTGCCTGCCAGCTGAGGGACAGTGCTCATAGATGGTTTGCACTGTTCTAGAAGAACTTCCAAGCAGAATTCACAGTACTAATTTCAACTTACCCTGTTTGGGTATGGAGAGACCCACCTGTTCCTGGGGAGGGGCTGAAATAAAACAACGGCACTAGATCAAACCAGAGAAACAATTTCTGTTAGAGTCCTTAGTGAGAACCTGGGCTCCCTAGCTGTTAGCATCCCAGAGTTGTTAATTTGGGTCATGTTATTTTCTCTCTGGGTTACTCCCTCTTCCTGCTCTCTTTTCTCCAAGGGCTTGGTCTGCTCTCTTACTGTCCACTGTTTAAGCCCACAGGGATTCCACTGGTGCGAGATGCCCTAGGTCAAAAAGGCTGCTGCATTATTGCTTCTGGTATGATGGGGCACGTACCACCTGGAAAGTCATATCTCTGGGCTTGGGAGATTGGTGCTGAGGCAGATCTCAAGTTGGATTTCAGGACTAAACCCAACCCAAGCCATCCTGCTCATCCTGACAGCCATCTCCTGGTGAATTCTTTGGGGTGTCTGATTAATTCTGATTGTTTTAATCCAGGGATTTTCTTGCTTGTAAAAGAATGAAAATAAAATATAAGACACAAATCTGGGTACTGTGGTGTGTGTTTGGACTCCATGACAGAGGATTACCTTGGAGGAAAGTGCAGAAGCAAACTCTCATAGAGAGAGTGTAGCTGAACCATGCACCTGGCATTCATTTCTTCCAGCACTGGCTTCCACTCCAGCAGCATCATGCAGCCATCAGTGTGAGGTGAGGACTGCATGGAGCCTGATCCCACTGAGCATCACCTACTGCACACAGGTGTACCTGAGAAAAAGGCCTGGGCTGATTCTGCAGTTCACAGGGATGTAAAGTAAAGCTACCCTGCTGTGTACCTCACAGATTAGCTTCTGTCCTCCTAGCGTAGAAAGAGGGAGGGTAGTAATTTTAGTTTCTGCACCTCCTATGAAGCTGGATCTTGCACATGATGATTCAAGCATGAGTTGTCAGGCAGGGATGGTGCCTCAGGGTTGAACGTTCCCCGCCAGTGAGCTGCTGGAGAGTGAACAGGATCTTTGTCACATGACAAGAAGATGCAAGGACAATTCAACAACTGAAGGGTATGTGGAAATTCAACATCTATCACTGCTTTTTAAAATCAAACCTCATGATTTGAAGGAAGTCCAGCTTATGATCTGGGATCTTCAAGAACATACATTGCTATGTCCCTGTACAGACAGGTAGGTCTCCACCCAGAGCTGGCTGTGAACGTGATGGCTAAGCACAAAGTCAGGCTTAGGAGTGGAAGGTCTGGGAGAGGGGGTGGGCTTGAGGGTCTGGATGTGGCTACAGGCCTGAAAGTTCTCCAGACCAGACCCTACAGCTAGTTTGGGATTTGTGGTGGTTTAAAGGGAGGGATTTGGAAAGTGTCTTTAAATTTCAACTCTGAAGTTCCAGAGTAACCCTGAAGTCTCAGCAAGTCCCCTCTGTGAGGCAAAGACACAAGCACTGCAAGTTCTGTTGGTTAAGAGTGAACATGCTCTGTAACGCACCGGGGAGATCTGCCAGCAAGGCAGGCTGGTGAAAACCTGCTCCATGCTTCATGTGTGGGTTAAGAGGACCAGAGTGGATGCATAAATTCAGCACAGCAGTTGGGCGTTACCACTGCCCTGTGCAGTGCCGGAAGCGGCTGCGCTGAGGTTGGCTTCATTCCAAGTGTCACTTTCTCCCTCCTTCTGCACCTTTGTTTAAACAGGTGCTTTTTCTTTCCCTTTATTCAACTTCCTCAGCAGTCCATGAGCAACACAGGGCCCAACTCTGCAGAACAGTTTTTTTGCCAGAATACTACTTTATCTGAAACTTTAAAAAAACAACTTTGCAGGTACTGCATCTTTCTTTGCAAATGTCTCCTCTCCCTCTTGCCTTTGCTTCTGGCAATGTCTGTCCTTGCTGATATGAAAAAGCAGAACTGGAGCTAGCCTGGCTTGCAGCTGGTATTGATACTTAGAGAGCGCCATTGGCTAGAGCTTGGGCTCTTGTAGAGAGGGGGGGACCCCACTTATCACTGCCAATGCCACCCTGTTCTCACCATTTGTTTTGCAGTGCGTGGCCAAGCACAGGCAACAGGTCTGATAAAAGTCCCTAGAATAGAGGTTTATTGGGAAAGCAACTGCTGTAGTGGTCATACACACACATGTATTCTACCTACTCCTTACTGACCCCGGGAGGGGTAGCTCACGCATGAACCCATTATTGCTGGAGGAGTTCATACATAAACCTCCCCTCCCACGCGTATGTGTACACATACTCTGTGTAAAAATTGCATGTCGTGACATTTTTGACTCAATTTTGCAATTTCTGTGCCCACTTTCTTATCATCTCTCTGGGTCCTTCAAAATGTTCTTTCCTGGACTTAAACTGTAGTACCTCCCGTATCTGGCTACTAGAGGCCATTTGGAGGGAGGTGGCTGTCTTCCAGGGAATTTAAAGGTGGAAAAAAACACTTTTGTACAAAACACATTGATTTCTCTGTGGCCTAAACTTCTCCCTCCCTGCTTAGAGCAGGAGGTGTCAAACATCACACTCATTTGTTTATGCTTCACAAAATTGAGGGGTTGCAGTGCTTCAGCCTGGAGTCTCAGTGGTGCATGTGCTTCTGTCGAGCTTGTGATCGGCTCCACCGCTTGAGCACCAAGGACTGCCTACCTCCAGGGACACAAATCCAGCCTCAACTCCTTGTGTGCCTCTTGCCAAGCGATCAATGGGTCTGTGGGCTGGGGAAGGATCTCAGCACAAGACAGCAGCCAGGCACTGTGTGCCCTGCCACAAGTTGCAGTGGGTGCAGAGCCCTGCTAAGTGTTTGCTTCCCGAGTGCCTCCTGGCCACCAGCAGCTGGTCACCATTCCGGTAATGGGAGATGGAGATGGGGCTGAGTCAGATGAATCATGCACACCAAACCTGTGACTTTGTCTTTGCTGCTTCAACATTTATTTCATTCTGCTTCATTGACCGGGGGTTGGATTGGGTTGATTGCTCTGGATGTAGGTTTCCAATCAGTGCTAGGTTCAGAACTTCAGAGGTGTTTATGTGTCCACTCTCACAAAACGGCTGCTGGAGTCAGTAGGAGCCAGAACGCTCAATACCTCTGCCTTTGTGAGCCCCTGTGCTCTTATGATCTGGCTGTCCCCTTGAACCGCTGTGGCT
>NW_010536766.1:91112-97509 GCF_000687285.1 Phaethon lepturus | reverse complement strand
ATGGCAGCTGGCATTGTTCAGCAGGCACTGCCTGTACTTTTTGAGACCCATGGAAAGAAACGAAGGGCAGCCTGGTACCAGAGAGTGATTCACGTTCTTGCTCCGGTTCCTGTTCACTTGTTTATCCAGGTGCACTTACACCTTATTCTCAGCTGTTGGCACCAGCAGGTCTGAGCTGAACAAAGCCCGGGGCTGGGGGAGGAAAAGGAGAGAGAGGATTTGTATCTGTCCACTCTGTGTGTGTAAAAAACGCCCCAAACCCTAATTTCCTTGTTATGCATGTCTTTCATAAAGAAAAGGAAAATATTACTAGGCCCTACATGTTTAAGAACTTAGTTTGGTACTGGAGAAAAAATTAGCGGTGCATCTTGATATGAAATGGCCATTACAGTAAAACAGAAGAACTTTCTTGTTTTAAGAATAAGTGGTTTCAAGAACCATTTTTTCTTTTCATTTATGTAAGATACTCAGGGAAAAGTTCAGTATAAGCAGTAGACTAACAGGTATAAAACTAGCATGTGGAAAGAAGCTCCCAGACTAGATAGTGTGCGCTCCCATCTCCTATGGCTAGAGCCACAGCCTCTTGGTAGCTAGAGAAAACCTACCAGGACTCAAGCCATGCAGTTTTTGACGTGCCTGACCGATGTTCCTCCCTCATTTCCACCAGCGAGTGCATGTGTAAGTTGTCCCTGAACTGGACCACAGAGCACTGTGTGATATAGCTGGAGCAAACTGCAGCTGTTAGATTTCCTCTTCAAACTGAAATACCTGTAGGGCAGAGATAAAGTGAGGACTCCAGCTCTGTCGCGCTCTGTGCTGGGTAAGGCAGCACTCTGCAAAGGAGCTGAGCATTATGCATATATACTTATTTTGTGCAAAGCCTGGTCTCCAGTTCAAGACCGAGACCTGCCTTGGGAGCTACAGACTCAGAAAGCCTGGGGACAGTATGACCACAAGAGCTCACCGTGAGCTCCAGGTGAGTCACATGCCAAGGGGTCGTGGGACAATCCGGCTGGACACAAAACAATGGGACTGGGGCTGCAACTGGCACAGGGAGCAGGGCCAGCGCAGTGAACAGGAAACAGGTTGTTGCTTAGCAAAATAAAAAGCAAATTTGTGTAAATGATGCTGGTTCATCCACAGGGAAGTAGGAGAGCAGAGAGGCTGGAGTCCAAAAAGACTTGGATTGGCTGGGGAACATCCTGAATGGCACAACCCTGTGCCTGCAGCACTATAAACACAGGAATGAGGCAGAAGGAAGGAAACTTTGGGGCTTCTTGTCTGCTTTCTGGGAGAAACGGCAACAACAGCAGGTGGCCTGGAGACCTTGAAAGGAGAGAAGCTGCACCCTATCTTCTCTCCTGACTGGCCCTCCAGAGGAGTCCACCTCTGGGTGTCTCCCATGAAAATGTGGACTCCTTTCCTCCTGAGCTGCCTGCTCTGCATCCTGGGGATAGTGGCACAACCGTAAGTGCCATTTAAAAATCTGGTGACTGATAGCTGTGATGCTGAGGGAGGGGCCAGGATAACAGGGAGACAGCATGGGACCGTGCGGGTCGTCTGCTGGAAGGATAGACATGGGGTGGTATGCAGCACGCCACAAGCCTTGTTATGAACATAGAATCCTCCTGAAGGTGGGAACCTCTCTCATGGATATTGCTGCAGTACAAGAACTGGGTGAGGACTGGTGGTGGGAACAGAGAAGAGGGACTGCAGTCTGAGGCAGGGTGTAGGATAAAGTGAAGGGCAAATGAAAAGGGCTGCAGGGCTGGGGATTATTAAGCAGGAACCAGTCTGCTGCCAAGGTAGTTGAGGAGCCACCCCAAAGCAAGAAGGGCGAATCCTTTTCTGTTGAGGGGCTGGACTGTTGCATTTTCTTTAGGAACACCTAATAACAGTTTCCTTTGCAGAAGCAGAAATAGTGTCTACTGTATATGTTTCTCCACGCCACGGTAGCATCCTCCAAGACCATGTACACACCAGTGTGACCTGAGATCACCTGAAAACATTTCTTTTGCATTTATCTGACATTAACTATATACCTTCCATCACCCCTGTGAGAGGTTCAAACTCTCATTGTTAATCTGTCCCTCTCACTCCAGCAGACCAGCACTTTCTGCCCCCAGAGGGGTGGTAAACCCTCCTGCTTCCTCAGACCATTGGAGTACTAGTGCCAAGAGTGGGTGAGACTACTCTCAGGATGTGATGTCTTGTTTCCCCACTGCAGGAGGTACCTGATCATCATTCCAGCTGCACTGTCCTACCCCTCTTCCCAGAGGGTGTGCTTGGACCTCCGTGGGGTGGAGAAGCCTATTCGTGTAGCCTTAACTCTTGTGCATCCATCTGGCAACCTCAGTCTCTACCGCAAGGTCGTCCGGAACAACTGGATCTTTGAGTGCTCCAGATTTCAGGTCAGGATCATTCTTGGCAGGACCTCTAGCTGGCAGCTGCCAGCATGGTCTTTTGGCTCATGATTCCCCTCATCAGAGAGAGAATGAGGATGACAGGAGGAAAGAGGGCATGGAAAGGAGTGAATGCAAAGTCAGGGAGAATGCTTAGTGGGAGCTTGGTGTCTTTGCTCCCTCCCTCCCTTCGTCTGTCTGCATGATACTGTTCCTACTGGATATCTCACAGTCCACCCTGGTGGCACACCGAGGGAAGGCTGCCTGGCCAGGAACCAAAGGGTTGAGGAGTATGGAGGTGCTTAGAAACACCCCAATGGCAGCTGTGCAGCTCATTGCTCCTCTGAGAAGGAAGCACTGTCACAGGGTGTCATTTGTGAATCGTGATGCAGGAAAAGCCAGACCTTTCATCTCAGACAGCCTCCCATCATGTCTGCTTCCCTCCAAGCTTCTCTTTAAGGTCTGGAAAATGTGATGGAGGGCTAGGAAAGGCATGGGAGGGTGTGCACACAAGCTCAGCACAAGTCCTTCTGATCTGCCAAACTCATGAACCTTATTTTCTTGGTTTGAACTGATGAATAAGAGTGGATTTCAGCCTCCATGACCCGCACACTCTAGGAAACAGATTTCTCATTGACATAGACTTTTTCTTCCCTTGGGTTAAGACTTCTCCATCTCATTTCACGCAGGCTCTAAGTGTCCCTTGTGAAGGGGCAGACGCAGCTTCTGTGCCAGAATAGGCTCTCTTTTCCTTTTGTCCAAGACGTGTCCCAAGTGCAAAGGCATTGTCCCCTGTGCTTCCATAGATAGTCCTCAGCCACTTGAAGGGACACCCTCTGCTGGCCTTCAGAGTAAGACGGAGAAGAGGCTGGCCTCACAGTGCAGCAGGAGTGAGAAGAGCACTGCTCTGATGCCATCTTGTCCTCTCCTACTGCCTGCTAACCTGGTGGCTCCTCTTTTGTGTCCTAGGTCCCCCAACCTGCAGGCAGCCAGGAGGTGGGCACTGTCCACCTGCACATCTCCAATGGCCACTACTTCAGTGCAAATGAAGAGAAGCAAGTCCTGATCCGCAGGGCTGGCACAGGCACATTCATCCAGATGGATAAGCCCGTCTATAGCCCAGGACAGACAGGTAAGCGCTGCGCGGAGCATCCCGACAGTTCCCCTGCCTTGACCTGCCTGGACTTTGTTTCCAGTTTCCCGTGAGTGGGGTGCCAAGTGCTTTGTGCCTTGGGGACAGAGGGGGAAGCTATCTTCTGCCTTCTGGAGTGATGTATCCATGTACCAAGTTGTAGGGGTGGGAGGAGACTGGAAGGGTCAATCTCACACGCTCTAGGAGCAGAGCTGGCTCGGAAGAGGGAGCAGACCTGAATGTGGTCTCCTTGGTCAGGGCCAGGTAGGACTAGTCTGCTCACACTGCAGATGAGGAAACCTAAGAGTACCTCCAGGTGTAGCCTATGGGAGAGACCCTAAATTGGGATGCTGGCTGCTGTGCTGCTGCCATGCATTTGTGGGGAAGAGGTGGTGAGCATGGCTGACCAAAGGGTAAGGGGGGCTGCAGGGCAGGTGTGGGGCTCCTGGTAGGGTTCTGTGGGGAGCTGTGATTTCAGGGTGAGGCAAGTGCAGGGCAAGTCCGTTCCCGACTGTACCCCATCTCTATAATGTGCTCTTCTCCATTTTCTCCCCTCAGTGAAATTCCGGATCGTGACATTGACTGAAGATTTTGCTCCCGTTAACAGGAAGGTAAAGCCCGTCTCAGTGGAGGCAAGGAAGTCTCTGGGGTCCCTCTGTCTGTTCTTCCTCCTCTGCCGGCCCCACGCCGTGGAGGCTGAGACAGTCCCACGTCTGCAGCACCCAGGGCAGCCAACGCCAACCCTCTACGGAACTGGATGGGACCAGCAGCGTGTGCTTGCCGACGGCTCTGCCGTCGCTCTCACGGGAGGGCTGCCGGCCCGTGGGAGGGTTGGCACCGCTGGTGGCGTTTGGGGAGTGTGCCAGTGCTCCCTGCTAGCTGAGTTAGTACAGGGCAGCCTGGGAACTGTGTGCACCTGCCCCTCGCCCAAAAAACCCAGGCAGGGCTTCTGGGGACATCAGCGGGATGCTGGCTGTGGGCACAGTTACCAGACAAGTTGGGTACAGACTCGGCCAGACCTGAAGCTCCCCTCCTGCAGCTCTGGAAAGCTCAGAGCTTTGTGGAGTGTGTTACACCTGAGGCTGCCAGGAGGGTCAGAAGCAAGCGGTGACACATATGCAAAATTAAAAAAAAAGTAATTGATATGGGAAAGGATACGCATTAAGTGATCATAAAAAAAGAAAAGAGAGAAAACAGTATAACCAAGTTATACCGACTTGCTGCTGGCAGCAGCTCATTCTACCCATGTCGAGGGAGTGAGAAGCTGCCAGGGGCTTGCATCATTTGTGCTAGACAGGAAAGTGCAAGACTAGCATCTTTCTACAGTAAGCAATTATACCTGCAGCCAGCAGCTATAGCTATTTCACACTCCTCTGTCCACAAAAAATTTAAGAAGAGCCAACAGGAATTCATGCCATGACAGATAAATACCGAAGGGCACATGTGAGCAGAGAATTGGAGCAAATCCCTCTACACTGAAGCAAAGAGAGAGATCCTTCCAGCTTCTTTATTGCTGACTTAATTTACTTTTTCAGGCTATTGGTGAAGGCCTAGGATCACGCACTCCTTTCTCCTCCAACAGAAAAGTCATGTCTTTTATATTAGTTACATAATAGAGTAAACAATACATTTTCTTCTATGCCTACAATTGGTTCATGAAGATATTTGACCATAAATGTTTGATGTTTATGTGTGAGTGTAAGTAAATTAGCATTATAACTGTTAATAATATCCTGTGATGAAAATTCAAAAGAGGTCATGCTTAACCAAAGCTATTATGACACTTGAGCAGCATTAAAGCTATAATATATAGTTTGAAAAATTAGATTGGTTGGCTATAAGATGGGTGCTGTTTGCCAACATGTTTTGTTTTCATTGGATTCAAGTTATGAAAATAGTTAACCTGCACATTTTTTTTGTTTCAGTGAAAACAGAGCTGCCTATGATAACTTGCATGAAAGCTTAGAATTATGAATAATGTGAATTACACGTGGCCTTCTGTTTACAAACCAGTTACTCTGCCAAGCCCCTGCTCCTGCCTCCTTATGCCTCATGCTCCCAAATCACATGTCCTTCACCACTACTGCCTCCCGGCTGATAGCTGCGGTGATACAAGAACAGAGAATTAATAGGCCTAGAAGGGCTGAAGTATGTCCTTTTTTGTCCCTCCTGTTACTGTCAGCTGCAGTCAACAGTAATTCATACCTCCAAGCCTTACCTCCTCGGCCAGGGATTTTACAGCAAAATGTGAGGTGTATTCTTCCTATAGGTGATGCAGTTTTGCTAGTTCTTGGGATTTATGTTACAAAACTGATGCCTTTTAATTTGTGGATATGGGATGATGGTATTTGTGAGTCTCTGTACATTTCAGCTTTTTTTCATAGTATATTCTAGCTTTCACAGTTGCAGAATATCTACCAAAGTGCATCTTAAAAACTCAGGGATCAAAAAGCAAATCCAAAGAATAGCACAGATTTTTATGTTGCATATTTTCCTTACTATTTCAAAGCCATTTTCCTGGTTTTGGTAGGATCAACCTCCTTGTATTGTAATGTTTGGGACTGGCAGTGTTGTCACAGCACATGGGCTAGGTGGGTAAGATAAGTTTATATGCAGGTTGCTATGTCATGCCAGTTTTTGACATTGTTGTCTGTTTGCTTTGCAGTACTCCGTGGTGGAAGTCCAGGTGGGTGTTTCAGAATCCTTAGGTGTTATGAGGAAAGGTATTTCAGTGTGGATAATACCTAGGCCACTGTCTTACTGAGCCAAGTTACTTTTCTTAGGGTCTGTGTATACACGTGCACACGCATACTGTGTCCACATGCTTCTTATTAACAAGCATTGATGGTCCAAATGCTTCAGC
>NW_010536766.1:41006-91081 GCF_000687285.1 Phaethon lepturus | reverse complement strand
ATGCCAGTCAGACTTTAGCTAACTCTTAAAGTTCATCTTTATGTAAAACTGGGGAGTCTAAATGTCAGGACATTTCATACATTCTTTTTCAATGGCAGTAGAGAGCAAAGTAACCCTGGGTGGGTTGGGTTCACCTCTGTTGGTGCTCCATCACTCAGGTCACTTCAGCAAAATCTGTGGTAAAAGCAGCAGGAACCTGTGAAGGCCTCTGAAATCTCTGAAATGCCTTTGAATCCACTGGCCTCTGGGTAGACAATAGCTGGTGTTGCTGACGACTGCCTCTTCTCTCTTCCCCCCGACTGCAGGACCCAAACCAAAACCGCATTGGCCAGTGGCTGGATGTGAGACCAAAACAGGGCATTGCAGATCTCTCTTTCCAGTTAGCTGCTGAACTCTCTCTGGGGACTTACACCATCAGTGTGGTGAACCCAAAAGTGTCCAGTACTTTTAAGGTGGAGGAACGTGGTAAGATGGAGTGTGGAGAACAAAGAACGGAACAGAAAAAGTTGCTTGTTTCTGTCTGTACAACAATATATAGCCAAATACTGTAAACTAAGTTTTACTGTCTGAGAGCTTGGAGTGGGCAATATAAAAAAATGAACAGAAGGGAGATTGTGCTGGAGATTCCTGGAGAAGATATCTGCTACCAACTAGGCTGGCTCAGAGTGAGAATACACTAAAGACCTCTGCAAGATTGTTTCTTGGGGGAAAAAGGGGGATTCCTTCTTTGGTTTCCCTGTTTTTATTTAGTCCTTGCTTTTACCTCATGAACATGTTCCTTCATGCCTTACATGAACACACTCTTCCCTTTTGTGATTGCATTTCTAGGTAGTCTGTTGCCTTTGATGGAGTAACTCTGTGGGTTTTGTTCCAGTGTTGCAGAAGTTTGATGTTTTCTTCGAGGGACCAGCTCAGATTTATGCTTCAGATAAAACTTTCCCACTGCGTGTGTGTGGCAAGTAAGGAGGATGTTCAGGGGGAAGGAAACAGCTCATCAAAACTATGTCTCTCCTTTTATATGTCTCCTATCTCTTGAATACATCAAGGAGAAGTGGCAAGTGACTCAAGAAGAGTCAAACACAGTAGTTCCTTTTGAAGGGTTCCAAATAGTGCAAGAGTCAAACTGATGGGTTCTTCCTTAGGGAAGAGGTACATGAGCCACACTTGGGAGAGGCCATCCAGCTATAAAGAGGCTTTGTGCTAGGCAAGCGATATCCTGCTCTGAAAGCTGTGTGTGTCCAGCCTTGAAAGACGTTATGTGAGGAAAAACAGATATCTGTTGTGGGACTGATCTGCTGAGGGAGCAGGAACTGGTGTTTCTTTAGAAGGTTGTGCTGTTCCTTCTCACTTACATGCTGCTGAACTTACTGCCTTCTTAGAAGCAGCAGGTGGGTTTGTCTAGTTATCTAGTCATTAGCAAAAACTGAGCAGATGAAGGTGTGAAGACCTCAGACAGTATAACCACAAAGGAGGAAGGAGAATGATCTGGAAAGCACTTTGTAGGCAGATAAAGGGTGCGAGCTCATTTGTATTTGGGGATGTGTTGTCCGTAGACTTTTGGTGTCTCTTTGCTGCTGGTCTGACAAAATTTCTCATTAATTGGGACAATTAATATTAGACGATGTGAAGCTCTAGTAGAAAACTGTACAGCCCTCTGCATCCCCAGGATGGGTCATAGATGTCTTCCTGTTACCGATACTGTCAGGAGCATTGCTCCAAAGGGAAAGCCAGAGAGGAGTCAAAGGCAGTAAGGCAGGCAGCGGAAATGTCTGCACTGACAAGGGCACACTTCTGCTGTACCTTACAAAAAAGAGCAGAACGGGTATGATGATGGAAGCAAGAGTCCAGACCATGAGATAAGTCCATATGAAGCAGGTCTGAGGCCACTCTGTAGCTCTATTACTGCCATACCATGCACCTGCTGTTGCTGTCTCCAGGGACACAGGTTTCTGCTGCTTTCACACCTGAGCTAGTATCTCCACCACCGGGTGCTGCTCCGTGCTGCGTGGACATATCAGTTCAGGTCAACTCTCTGTTTCTGCCTGGAATTCCAGGACAGCGAGCACCCAGAAGTGGGAGAGCTGTGGAGAGCACGGGTCCTTTCCTGCCTGTGCCTTGTTTTTGCCTCTGCTGTACGCAGGACTGTGCGACTGCGCTGCCCAAGTACACAACACGCTGTATTTTCACTTATGCCTGCCTGCTTACCCGCTGCATTAAGACCCCCATCAGGAAGGCCAGCTGCGTGGAGCAATGTGCTCCCCAAAACGCCCCGTGCCGCTGCGCGGCAGCTCCTCTGGTGCTCTCCCTGCAGGTACAGCTATGGGAAAGCGGTGCAAGGGACCATGCGGGTGACCTTGTGCCAGAAGGTGAGGAGGCGTCTTCAAAATGCCAGCAAGGACGTATGTAGGGAATACAGTGGTCCGGTGAGTAAAATCCTGGAAGATACATGAGTAGTGAAGGAGCACCACACAGGACTAAGTGTCAAGGGCTGAGCGAGCAGAATGAACTGCTACGTAGGGAAGATTTGCCAGCCTCTGTAATGTATATGTAGACTGCTAAGTAATTGTTTTTATTCAATTAATGCAATTATTGTTGCCTAGACCAACTGAGAAGCCTTTACCCCAAGAAGTTGTTCTTTGCTTATTAATGATATGGGCTAGAAAAGGGGACTTTCACAGAAAGATTGAGAGTTCTGTTCTTTTCTGGAAAGAAGCATAACTTGCCAGAAATTGGTGCAGTGTAAGAAACAACAATTAACAGAGCTTTCTCAGGTGTAAAATTATCGCATGAAGCTGAACCTATCCTGAAGCTGCACAAGGACACTAACATATGGGGGAGACATGGTTCATTCCATAGCCAAATCATACAGTGGCTACTATATTTTCTCTTTTTATATGCTTATATATTGCATATTTTTATATTTTCCTCATTACATCTTTCCCTTCCTAACAAAGTACTTCATAGCTGGGGATCTTACCTTGTACATACATGACTGAAAACTTTCCATGCTTTATGATTTGTCAATATGATTTGTTACAGTATTTGTAGTCTTCCAGCTCTGGAAATGATTCATTAGTTGAATTTTCATTTGATTCTGCAGTTCTCCTAACTAGATCTGCTAAAATGCTCATATGTTTGCTCTGTGATCCAGTTAGTACAGCTTCAGTTTTCTACTAAAACTGGAAAGTTGCCAATATGTTGTGACTTTGGTAAAACTGTGATGCATGTTTTGTTTTATATTTCTACAATATGAATTACACATATTCATGCAGATAAAATGGAAAATACAGAATTTTAAGTGTGAACCATATCTATCTACCTATGAGTCTGCATTATTACTTGTTACAGTCAAGAGTTATGACAGAATGACTAACACCTTGTACTTCTGACTTCTTCCCTCCTCCCCAGCCCCAAATAATATCTACTGCTTCCTATTGCAGACCACAAGCAAGGGGTGCTTCACCCCTTCTGTAAGCACGTCAGTCTTCAACCTGGCTCCCAGCAAGGAAGACAGCAAGCTCTATGCAGAAGCCTCTCTCCTGGAGTTGGGCACAGGTACCCAGGGGCTCAGCAGAGAAGGTGAAAGGGTGAGAGGGACCATTCTGGGAGGGTGAGGGTCAGAGTGGGCACACCTACCCCTCTCCTCCACCTGGTGCTGGGACCATCACAGAACACAGAGAGAGGACCTGCCCGAGGAACTCGCTGTGCCCACAGAGAGCTGGTCTGCCAGCAGCAGGCGGGTGAGGTGTGACTGGGAGCATGGTCCGTGAGGCCACAAAGGGGCTTGGACACATCTTAACTAAGGAAGGAAGTACCACAGGAACAGCCTTCAGAATTTGGAGGGTGCTGGTGTCAGGAAGGAAGTTTGAGACACTCCACCGAAAGGGGCTGGGAATAACAAAGTGAGATTAAACTGGGTAGTCACCTCTGACACTGATCCTGCTTCCTCTGTGTTCCAACAGGGGTGCAGATCAACACCTCCAGCCAAATCTTCATCTTCAGGACAGCTGCAAGGGCAGTGTTTGAGACACCAAATGAATATTACATCCCTGGAGTACCCTACAGGGGGAAGGTGATTTTTTCCCTTCCCTATTTCCTCCCCATTGTTTGCCAAAGCATTCAGTGTCTAGAAAATTTTGCTGACCCAGACCATTTACTGTTCTTCAGAGTACTTTACCTTGCAGCGTGTCACATTACTTGACAGTGAGGTTCCAGTTTCTGCATTTCAGATTCCCTGATGTGTTTACACTTCCAGCTTCTGCTGAGCTGATATCTCAGCAGGGCTGCTGGGATCCAAGGATGTCTCAGCTGTTGGCTAGGAGATGAGCTCCTCCTGCTCTGGCCACAAACACCTTTTGGAAGAGACAGGTTTTAATAATTCTTAGCGTAGTTTTAGAGATGAGGGAGTTTTATAGGTCTCCTGTCTTCTTGGGGCCATACTGACGTTAAGGCCACCTACACAGGAGGCTCTATGTTTGCCAGAGGGAGGAAGGTTTTGGGTATGACACTGGAAGAAATACCTGACTTTGGCTTTTCTGGCTCATCCTTTTGTCACCAGATTAAGCTGCAGGATCACTATGGAAATGGTATGAAAAACAGAAAAGTTTACCTTGTAATAAAGTTCATGAGGCGTCGGTTTATCAAGACATACATCACAGATGGCAGTGGAATAGCATCGTTCAACCTGGACACAACTGCCTGGAACAGCTCATCAGTCTCTTTGGAGGTAAATCCCACCTTTGCATACAGGAAAGTGAGAATCCTTGAGATCTGCCAGTGCTTCCCACTCCTGCCCTGCAGCCCCCCTGCCAGCTCAGGCCTGGGCTCCCCACACAGCTCTGCCTGTGCAGAGCCATGAGGAAGGCACCAAGCAACAGCCTTTCCCAAACCAAGCTGATGACATCCTAACAAAGCACTGAAGCATAAAACTTGATTTCTGTGTGTCTCTGGTCCACTTTCAGGGAAGGTTCACACTGGAGGATCTCATGCACACGCCTCGAAAAACTGACTTCAGTTATACAAATGCTTATCATCACCTGCAGCCCTTCCACGTCACAACCAAGAGCTTCCTGGACATACATCCACTCACAGAAACACTGCCTTGTGGACTGAAGCAGAATGTCCAGGTGACCTTCACGCTCAGTCGGGATGACCTGGGAGAAGACACCAGCCGTATAGGTTTTGCATATTATGTGAGTAAGGGTGGTAGAGAACCTGGGACCAAAGGCTGCACTGATGGGACCAGACCCCAGTGAAATGTTGAGGGTGTAATTTTAGATTATCCCTGGAGGATTGACAGGAAAAACTTGTTCTTGGAGAACTGGGTGAACACTATACCCAGTAGAGCTCAGCCTGGCCACAGTGTGATCCTGGTATCAGGGCCCCAGTCATCTCCGTGCATGGGAGGAGGCTTCTACCTTTGCCTTAGCCTCTGCCAAGGCTGCAGTGAGAAGTGTCTTGTGCAGAGACTGTTGTCAAACTCTTCTGCCTTTAAAACTGGATGAGGGATCACTTTTTCACTCTAGTTATCAAACAGCTGCTCAGTGGAAGTAGCTTTTGGTGCAGTCTGGAGACCTGCCTACTAGAGGGGAAATACCTTAGCTGTCTCTCACTTATCTCCAGTGAACCCACTGCCTATCCATTGTCCTAACTGGACAGACCAGACCAGAATCTCACATGTTAAAGCTTCTCTTCCCACACTGTGATGTATGCAAAACTGCTGGACCAAAGGTGTGGGATTGGGTTGGACCCACAGTTATTTCTGAGGTTGCTTAGGAGAGAGCATGGTGCACATGGGTGAGTGTGACTGTGCTCTGGTGGCAAAGAGCAGTCTGTTCATCCCATGTCCCTCCTCCCGCAGGTCACTGGGAAGGCTGGAATTGTTGTCAGGGGCCAGAGGAGTGTCCAGGTCGGGAAGCTGAACAGTAAGTCTGTGGCAGCCAGACAATGGGAAACAGTTGCATCTGGTGGGTTTCTAGGTCACACAGTGAGAGTTGCCAGAGTTCCTCCCAAATTCCCTGGATCTATAGGTCCTGGGTAGTCAGCAAAAAGGACAGAGGGAGGCTGAGGAAGCAACTGTGTCAGCTGGAAGAGGCCGAAAAGACAGAACAAGGGAAACAATGATGGGAAGAGAGACTTGGAGGACCCGTGGGAAGATGGAGCACATGGGGTCAGAGAATGGAGGGAGAGAGCAGACAAAGCAGCAGGAGGAATTCGTTTGACATTGTGGGATTATAAAGCAGAAAATAGGAGGAGGGTAGAAGGAGATCTCAGTAGGGCTGTGATGAAAACACTTTGCCTTTCCTTCCTCAGTGTTGAAGGGTTCCTTCTCCATCCCTTTGACCTTCACTGCTGACCTCACCCCATCACCTTCCTTAGTGGTGTATGCCATCTTCCCCAATGGAGGGGTAACAGCTGACAGCATCCGTTTTGATGTTGCCTTGTGCTTTGAAAACCAGGTGAGACTCACTCCTGTGGCTGAGTGAAAGCTGACTAGCAGGAGTCAGCAGGCCTGAGGGAAAGGAGACCCTCAGATCCTTCAAAGAGAGAACTGGGGAGAAGAGAGGAAGGGAATGTCTGCAGCACAGTGCCCAGGGACCAGGAAAGTTTCAGTAGTGATTTCTGTTCATAGCAGTGGTTGAGCAGGGAAGACTCCAGCTGGTCTCCCTCTTTCTTTCTGTGCCACCTGTCTATCAGCCTCCTCACCTCTCTTTCTCTCTTTTTCGTATTTCCTTTCCTGGTGTGTTGCTCAAGGTCAAGGTAGGATTCCCAGCTAAAGAAGCCCACTCAGGGTCAACGGTGCAGCTCCTACTGCAGGCAGCCCCTGGCTCTCTGTGTGCAGTACAGGCAGTGGATGAAAACATGTTCTTCATGAGACCAGAGAGTGAGCTAACAAGCCAAATGGTGAGTGTCTGTGCAACCAGGCAAAAAAAATAGGAGTGGTGGGGGAGGCTGGGGGAGCTGGGAGAGGCAAGCAGGGGCTGTGGCAAGGGGAGCTGGAGGCTAATGGATGAGGAGGTCTTCGTGTGGAGGAGAAAGTGGGGTCTGCCTAGAAAGATGGACAGGAACACATATGTATGCTAGGGGAGGGTGGAGCAAAGCATCTGGAGTTATCTGCTCCTTGCCCGATTCTTCTCTGCCTGTGGGTTTCCCTAGGTCTATGGTTTGTTCCCTGCTGCCTACCGACATGGATACCCTGCCCAAGTAGAAGAGCATTCCGATCACTGTGTTCAGCCCCACTCCATGTCATCTCTGCTACGAGGGAAGACACAGCATTCCTTTCAGCCTGACATCTTTAACCTCTTCCGGGTAATCACCTTGTGACTTCTCCCAGAGCTGTTGAAATTATGAGCATGAGATCTCTTTCTCTCCAAGCAGTCTGAGAAGGCCTTGCCTTCTCCAGACAGCCCCTGCTGTCTGTCCTGACCTAGTGTGCTACCTCAAGAGATGTGCATTCCTATTATGAGTATGAACACCTGTATTCCCCTCCACAGATGTAGAAAGCAAGATGATGAGATCCTGGACCAGCAAAACCCAGCTTTTTGGGCTTGGGAATGAGGTCCTGGGCTGTGTGCTGTTTGTCTACAGTATTAGAGAAAAGAAAGACAGGGATTGATCCCAAGCATTAGACCACAGGTCGTAGGCATGGCTTAGTTGTTAGCCTGCTCTCTGGCACTCTTTTGGGCTGTTCCCAGGCAGATCTCTTGGTGTGTTTAAGGCAGGTCTCCTCTGGAAAGGACTATCTTTAAGCAGCATGGACACAAGACAGGCAGTGACATTTGACCTTGGACCTGGGGATCAGATCTTGTCCTCTTTTATTTAGCAATAGAGACACATCATAGGAGGCTCTTTCGCAGCATAGGGACATCTCTTGTGTTTGTGGACAGGCCCATGTCACAGGCCCGGGGGCTGAATGAGGGGTGTGCTCCCCATCACATCTCTGTGTGACTTCAGAGGGCAGATGTCATCCAGCGTGCATGAGGGGATGGGGCAGGACAGTAACACCTCTTCTCTGTGCCCTTGCCACTGGAAATGTGTTGAGAGGAGCAAGACTTCCCAGTGTCCCCCAGAAGAGGGGTGGTGGTTTAGTGACCTCCTGAGAAGGAAGGGATCAGGGAGGCTGTGCCATGTCTCCCTCAGCATGTGTCTGCTTGTGCCAGTTCTCCTCCAGGCCACCCAGGCACTGGACTGTCCTGGTCCTGATGATTTTCAGAGTCATTTTGAAGAGCAGCGGCTGCTCTTCCCCACTCACAGACACTTTTCTGCCTCCCCTGCCCTCCTTCTTTTCTTAACAGAATATGGGGCTGAAAATCTTCTCAAACCTTGTGATCAAGAGGCCGCCTCAGTGCTTTCATCGGGCAGATAGGAAGCTGACCACGGGTGAGCTGCACTTTCAGCCTACCTGGGACATGAGGTCACCCAGGTGGAAGAGCCCTCTGATCTCTGGGGTTTGCTGGTGGCAGATATTGGCTCTTTAAGGAGTAATGGGTGCTGCTGCCACAGCCTAGCTGTCCAGTCCACCAGCCTCAGGCGGAATGACTCAGTCCCTATAAAAAGGGCTCTGAAGAATGTCACTGCCTGGATGTTTCCTGACATTAAAGGATGGCATACCCTTTCCTGGCACAGACAAGCCCAAGCATGCACGAGGATTTGTTTACCAGTGACTACCCTGAGACCTGGCTTCTGTCCCCACCTGCAGCTGCAGGGACAGTCACTTCCTTCCTCTATGTCTCAGTTTGCACTAGATAATCATACTAAGCTGGCTCACATGCCTGCTGATATGTAAACCATTGCTTGCAGAAGGCTGTGACTTTTCTGCAGACAAGCAAACAGTATTGTTATTCACTGAATTACAGAAATGTTGATTGAAATGGCTCTCTGAAGGTCCCTAGTCTCTTTAGCACCAACTCTGAGTCAGGTCAGCAACTGGCTTTGACTAGCCAAGTCTTGGAAAACTTGCAACCACCTCATTGCAAGCTGGTTCTCATGTTACTACTCTCTTTTCCCTTCCTATTTTCCCTCTCCTACCAAATCATCCCAATCCCTTGTGTTTTACTCTACCAGACTTCCCAAGTCTCTCTTACTGTTTGCTTTGCCTCTTGCCTCAGTGGTAGGCTGTCTATCATTGGCAGGATTCACCTCTCCCACTCTGGTGGGACTCCTTATTCTTTCTTTTAGGGGCGTCTTCCACAGAAGACCAAAGAATCACTAAGGAACAACCCCAATTTACAACCCATGGAAGACTTCACCACTACTTCCCTGAAACTTGGATCTGGAATCTGTTCTCTGTCGGGTAGGTGATGCCAGACTTTACAAATAGACAGAAGGATTACCCCTTTGTTATTGAGTCTTGGCTGACTTGCATTTATGCAAAAGTCCAGCTATAGGTGTAAAGAGAGGTCTGCATGTGAATTTTGTGGCTCTCCCCTGCATTTGTAGTGCATCAAACTGAGGGATTAGTAGACTTTGAGGTGCAGAACTGAAGTCTGCACAGGTTTAGAGAAGAGCAATACAATTAAGAACAAACCACCAAGTATTGTCTCTTCACACATTGCGGCACACTCTACTAACTTCTCAGTTTGGTGGGTGCACCAGCTAAATTTGCAGCCCTTGTTGCCACAGTGCTTAAATTAAGACTGATGGATCAGTACTCAGGAGGATATGGTGCTGCTGCTTTCCAGAACATCATGCTGTTGACTGACATCATGCTGTTTGACTGAGTGTAGAGCTGGAATGCTTGGGCAATGTCTTGCCCAAGGAGAAGGGTATAAAGCCATTACTAATGTCATTTAAGCAGGGTTTATAGCTTTAGGGAACAAATTGCTGAGAGATGCCTTGCTGGAGCAGAAGTCATTGGTAATATAGTAGAGGCTGATAAGAGCATGAGGACCTGCATAGCCTCCCTCATCCAGGGCCATGAGCCCTCCCTCTGCAGCAGCAGAGCGGGATGAATTTCTTCATGCAAGTGCTCTCTTTCTCTCAGCTCCAACGGCAACAGGAGTATCCCTGTTGCGGCACCTGCTGCTGCTGCACAGTGGAAAGTCAAGATGTTCTGCTTGGCTGGGAGGGGATTTGGCCTTGCTTCAACCACAAGCCTCAGAACAGTCCAGCCCTTCTTTGTGGATGTAATACTGCCATATTCTGTCATCCGAGGAGAGACTTTCATGTTGAAAGCTACTGTCTTCAACTACCTGCAGCAGTGCATACAGGTGTGTACCTGTGTCACAGGTTAACACTGTGTGGGACAGACCTACCATGCCCTCCAGTTTTAGAGTGTGTTGTGCCAAGCCATCTCTCCTGAGTTGCCCAATCACTCGCCTGCATCTGTCATTCCCTCAGATCCATGTGGCCCTGGCTAAATCCTCAGACTTCCAGGTAGAGCCATGCCGGACCTGCAAGGACAAGGAGTGTCTGTGTGCAGAGGAGACCAAGACCTTCACATGGAATGTGACAGCAGTCCAACTGGGTATGGCAGCAAAAATGGGAGCAGTGATGGGGAACCCTAAAACTGAAGTGAGAGGGAGTGGGAGGTCCAAAGAAGCTGGCAGAGCCTTGCCTCTGGATCCTGAAGTTTGTTCTTGGTGGTTCAAGCATGCAATCCATCATGTCTTTCTTTCTCTCTTCTTAGACAGGCTCATCAAAGAGGACAGGAGCTGAATGGGTGGGATGGTGAACTCTTGAAGTGAGGGTTGTGGCAGCATCTGGGGAGGAAGAGGCTGGATGGATGTGGGTGGGGGAACCTTGCATCGCTAGTGCAGAGCTTCATATGCAATGAGAAGGGGACACTGGGGTCCAAGGGGCTGCTGGACCTTCTGTTGTTACAATCATAGGTAGGGCAATGAAATCGCTGCTGGTGAGGCATTACTTAGTTCCCTCATACTTAGGGTGTCTGAACAAGCCATCAGTACTGGCTGACTCACCTTTACCAGCCAAACTGCTGAGGCTATGAAGCCTCCTGAAGCATCTCAGACCACTATAATTTAAAGCAAGTTGACTCCATTTGGCCACAGGTATAAGAAACAGGCTCTGTTCAATTTATTTGCTAGGGACTCTGAATATCACAGTGAGGACAGAGGTACTGGACACCACGCCACGGTGTGGGGGCAGGAAGCCCTTGCCAGCTACCATGAGGTGGAGGCACAAGCTGGTCAAACACTTGCTGGTCCGGGTCAGTATGAGAGCAGGCTCGCTTCTCTCTCTGAGTATCCCTGCCCATGGGGGAAGGGAGGCTGAGCTGAGCTAAATGGTTTTCTCTCCTTATTTTTTAGACAGCATTAGCATACCAAGGCTGTGGCTCAGTTTGCTTTTTTCTCCCCTGGACCTAGCCATGCCTATTCCCTTCTTGTGGTACTCTTTCTTGAGCTGCATTCATTCACCATGTCTGTGTTTCTCCTTGTGCCTTTTTCCCTGCTCAATCATCCATTGTACATGAGCTTTTGTATATGCTCACTGACCAGAGAGCCCTGTCCCTCAGGCTTGCTCGTGCTTTCTTGAGCAGTGAAGCAAGCAGCTTTAGTGCAGACCTGCCAAAGGTGAGGAGGATGGAGTCCCTGACAGCCTGGGGATTAGCGACTGCATTCAAACCTGAACTTGCTCTGAAATTTTGCTGCTGTTTGGGAATTTTGTGTGTAATGCTGTTTCTCCTGTCCCATGTTCATGTTCCTGCCCTGGCAGCCAGAAGGTGTGTTAGTGGAGAAGTCTTACAGCTCCCTTTTGTGCCCAAGAGGAGGTATGTGGACAGCCTGAATGGGTCCTGCAGCCTGAAGTAACTAGACCTGAGAGTAGGACTAAACTGTGGGAAGTCTGATGAAAGAATGTTTTCAAATTATTTTTCACATAGGAAATTTCACTTCCTATTAGACAGGAAAGAACAAGAAATATTACTTCCACATGTGCTGTCCTACTGAATTTGCCACTGAGTATAGGTGACAAAATCCTGCTCTGTAGTCTCTTTCCCACACTGCAGCCCCTGGGCATTCCTGGGGCTCAATAGTCACCAGTGAGAGCTGCTACAACCCTCCCAACCCTGTTCCTGCAGCATTGCAAGTCTCTCCAGGACGTTCCCTTGCCGAGTCATGACCAACTGTGATTCTTGTGAAGCTTGTGAAGCATAGTGAATTGAGTTGTGAAACTTGGTGAGCCCTCAGCCTGGCCAGCAGCTCTCATGTCTCTTCTAATGCGAAAAGTTTACAGGCAATGGAGCTTGGTGTGATGACTGGGACAGACTGCAAGGAGCAGTTTGTGTGAGCGGGATGTAGGCAGTGTCCCATTTATCTCTGCCAGTGTTGTCTCTCTGGTTAGATGCATATGGTTTGATTTTTCATGCTACACCTTTACCCTGTCATTATCAGGAAACATGGCTGAAGAACCTGTGTCCCTTCGCCTCCCTGACAATGTAGTAAAGGGATCTGCCAGGGCTTCCATTTCCATCTCAGGTAAATGATTTCTATTGTGGGCTCACTGCTGTTACAGATGAGCAAGACTTAATTTGGTGATGGTGTCAGGAGATCCATTTGACATGAAACTGCTCAAAAGAGAGGATGCTTTCTATTCTCTGCAAGATTTTCCAACACCAGGCTTTCAGATTTTTGGATTAGCACTTAGGCTTTCATGGTAAAAGTAATCTGCAGAGAATAATCCTTATTTTTCTAGCTAGGACTCTGGACCAGAGATTCTAGGTCATTATTTTTACTGTGACTTTGGGACCTTGGCTAGTTCTGTGTAGATACAATCAGCAAAGCTCATAACCATCTTGTCTCCCTGTAAATTTTCACTTCTACAGCAGAAACTTCGGGAGATAAGAAATCTTTCTCAGCATTACTAAGTTGCAAAAGAACACTTTGGAGAGGCTGCTGGGACCAGACATACCTAGCATTGAATACACTTTGCGCTGAGCTCATTTGCCCCTATGCCAGAATTGGTATGAAGCCAGGCCTGGCATAAGTAGCCATGGATATTATGCAGCAGAGCTCCAAAGGAGGAAACCAATTACAAGGCTTTTCTGGCTGGCTAGAGGACATATGGACACCTTCACACCATCTGACTAGCACCCCTTCTGGCTTACTGACATTTTGGTATTTGACATATGGCCAGGTAGAACAGGCCTGGCTAAAGACCAGAAACATCTCAACCTTTCTCTACGTGCTTTTATATTTCTCTGTCTGTCTGTATAACACACACTGAGCAACTGCAGCTCTGCTCATAGCCTTTTACAAATAGTACTTGTTATGGTTGGACCCCTTCAGACCTAAAGCTGATAAGGGAAAGTTCCTCAGGGGCTCCATACTGTGGTCACCCTGCATCACGGTGCCAGACTGGGAAGAGGCAAAACAGTCATCGTTCTCCATCCTGCGCTCTGTTGTTTACCCCTCTTTCCTCCTCGCTCAGTGTTTTCCTCCTGTGCTGAGATAAAGCACTATTATCCACTGCCTGGCTGAGAAGCACCTCAAATCATACTTGCTCTTGCTTTGTTTCTTACACCTTTGCATAGGTGACCTCATGGGGATGGCACTGCAGAACCTGGACCGCCTGGTGCAGATGCCCCATGGCTGTGGGGAGCAGAACATGGTGCTGTTTGCCCCCATTGTCTATGTGCTGCAGTACCTGGAGAAAACAAGGCAGCTGACCCCTGAGATCAAGGAGAGGGCAACAGGATTCCTGCGCAATGGCAAGTGCAAGAGACCCACCTTGCTCTTCTGCCTTCCCCTGTGTCCAACCTACCAATAGCTCTTGCCCAGGCCCTCATTCTGTCAATGTTGGTCCCTCTGTGTTACTGTGCAGTATTAATCACTATTCCCATCTCTCCAGGGTACCAGATGCAACTTCTTTATAGACATGGAGATGGGTCCTACAGTGTCTTTGGGCAGCAGGATGGGGAAGGGAACACTTGGTAAGCAATGGGAATATCCCTTGCTCCTGATTTGTCCTGTCTGGGCCAGAGTAGCTAATGTGCCTGAGAAACTGACTGGTAGGGTGTGTGTTCCTTCTTTTGGATGGAGACCTTAGGACTCTCTGGCAGGGAGACAGATTGAGGGACTTGAGCCACTTGAAAAAGCAGTGAAGCAGGGCAGCAGAGTTTCTGGGAAAGTGGAACAACAAAGATGTGGTCCCAGGGGGTGGGAGGTCCCTTTTTTGTCTCTATGGCCCTGCTGCTGCCCCACAGAGAACACTGGGTACTACTGGTGGTGTCCTGGCAGCCAAGAGAGGTACACACTGACAGGAAGTAGATCAGAGGAGAGCAATAAAAAATCATCTCCCCAGGCAGAATGTTGCTTGGGAGAGTTTGAAAGAGCTGCATTGGCCCAGCTTGGCCCTGTGGTGTCTGGGCTTGGAGAAATGAGGAAAGGAAGGGAGGAAGGAAATGGGGAATTCAAGATTGTCCTTAGGTATTTGGGGGACATGAAGTATAACAGGTAAAAGTAGAAGGGGTAAGAGGTTTTTCATTTGCGAAGTGACTGGGTAAAGCAGTAGTACATGAGTAGTACATTTGTGGAGCCAGGCTGAGGGAGAGGAGCCACTTGGATCCTGTGGAACATTTCCACTTTCAGCTTGATTCCTTGTAAGAAAATGACTCATTTTTGGCACCCCACTATGTCAGTATTAACTTCAGGGACAAGCACCAGGAGGCCTTTGACTTTCTCTTTGCCTTTTTTGTATTTCTCTTTCTCTCACAACTCATCCTCTTCCTAGGCTGACAGCTTTTGTAGCCAAGAGTTTCGGCCAAGCCAGAAAATACATCTATGTAGATGACAAGAATGTCCAGGACTCCCTACGCTGGCTAGAACAAAATCAGCTCCCCAGTGGCTGCTTTGCAACCAAAGGGAGTATCTTTCACTCCTCCCTAAAGGTAAATGAGGGCCAAGCCAGGCAGCACAGCTGGAGAATAGCTGGACAAGTCTTGTGACAGCAAAAGATTGTGGGATCCCAAAGGATCCTGGAAAGTCACTCCTGCAACCCATGCAACCAGCCTTAAAGAGAGAAGGGGATGGGGTGGGGAATGCATAAGGAATGCTTTTCCTTCTGGGGGGTCACTGCCCACGCTCTCCAACCACTTAGGGAGTGAAAGGCACATTCCCTTCACAGGGTGGCGTGGATGATGAAATCTCCCTGGGGGCGTACGTCGCTGCAGCACTGCTGGAGCTGGGTCAGCCGCTGAAGGTGAGCGTGCTCCCGCTCCCTCCTGCTCTCCTGTATGCTCCCATGCCTGGGCACTGCGATGGGGATATGCCAGATTGTAAAGCTGGCATTCTCTAGGCCAGGAACAGGTAGGGAGCTGCTATGAGGGAGCCAATGTTTGGCCAAACTGTGAAGTCATTCCTCAAAAGAGACAGTGCTGTAACACTGGCGTGGTGCAATAGTGTTTGGTGGCTACGGCTCCCAGCGCACTGTTTTCTCAAAAGAGTGTGTAATTTAGTGGGTTTCTTTGGAGCTACATCAGGAAGATATAGTCTGGCTCCCTGGAATGAGCTGCCCTGCCCCCTGCTTTGCCCCTGTCAGAATTTGGCATGTGTCTCTTCTCCTAACACAGGGCAAGCTGCTGCAGACTACCTTCCGCTGCCTGCAGCAGGCGGTTCACAACATCACCAACATCTACACAGAAGCCATGCTGGCCTATGCCTTTGCCCTGGCTGGGGACTATGAGACAACCCAGGAGCTGCTGTACAAACTGGAGGAACAGGCCATCAAGTCAGGTGCTGGCTGCTGGTTGGGGTAATGCTTCTCGTTCACCTGCTGGGATCTGGAGTAAATGTATGCCCAGCTACAGCAGTTCAAAATGACATACGTATTTGTACATATTCCTTGTATATGTGCAGTAACCGCACTGTGTGACTGAAAATACAATAAATTATTTCACAAGTTGTGAAGATAACTTATCAGAAAGAGTGGCCTCAGCCTGGAGGATTTCAAGATTCTCTTGAGGGAGGAGGTAGGAATCTGTGAGCTGGGATCAGATGAAGCCCTGGAGAATAAACTGAAGAAAGCGATCTTGGCCTGAGTACAGGGAATGAGCTGAAGGAGCCCTGAAAGCACTCTGGGTTTTGCTTCCTGTGAAACCCCAATCATGTCCTCTCCAGAGAGCCTGCATGCTCCTTTTCCTTCTGCAGGAGGACAAATCCACTGGAGCCCCAAGCCAAGCTCTCCGGCTTCCACAGACTTCTGGCCTGGTACTCAGTCAGTGGACATAGAGTTGACGGCCTACGTGCTCCTGGCGTACCTCTCTAAGCCGCGGGTGCATGCAGGTGACATGACAACTGCAGCTGGTATTGTGGCATGGCTGACCCGGCAGCAGAATGCCTACGGGGGCTTTGCCTCCACCCAGGTAACAAGTAGCTCCCTGTGGATTGATATACTTTTGCACCCGAGGTTGGCAGGGCGAGTCCTCTTGAGGTCTTCCTGCTCCAAGTCAGCTTCACTAGAGCTGATGCTTTCAGAGTGGTGACTGTCTCTCCCTCTCTAGGACACAGTCGTTGCCCTGCAAGCCTTAGCAAAATACGCAGCAAGGACGTTCAGCACATCAGGCCAGGCGCTTGTGAGGGTGAAGTCCCAGATGGGCTTTGGGAAGGCTTTCCAGGTCACCCGTCAGAAGCGGCTGCTGGTGCAGCAGGCAGCACTGACAGAGGTCCCAGGGCAGTTCCTAGTGCAGGTCCATGGAAGCAGCTGCATCTTTGCTCAGGTGAGATGGTGGGACAAGCGTGAGAGAGAGGAGAGGTGGAGGACTCTGCCTCTTCTCCTTGCATGAGATCATGCCTGGCCTGTCTTTTTCCCTCCTGGCTCTCGCCCCGCAGACAGTGCTCAGGTACCACCAGTCTCTCCCACGGGCTGCTGTAACCTTCACGCTGCGTGTCAACACAGACCTGACTAACTGTAGCCAGGCCAACGCGCGTGGCCTCACCATCCGCATCCTTGCCAGGTGACCCCAAGAGCTGTTTCATCCTCTAGCAAGACCTTCTGTGCTTGGGGATGGCAGTTGGGAAAGCCTCAGGACTGCAATGGAGGGACCCAGCACTTGGGGTGAACAGGACAGAGGGTGAATTTGGTAGGTAGAAGGAGTGGGGAAGGAAGGTGCTGGCTGCCTCCTGCGAGAGGGAGCAGTTGCGGCTGTGTCCCCAGTCCTGGTGGGCTACCTGGCTCAGGGTCCTGCACACACATTGTGGTGGTGGAGCGAAGGTGGGCTGGGAGGGCACCATTCTCACGGAGTCAGGCCCTCTGTTTCTTCTTCTTCAGCTACATCGGGAGCAGAGTCACATCCAACATGGTGATCGTGGAGGTCTCCCTGCTGTCTGGATTCATCCTGACTCCTGGATCGAGGATGTTGGTAAGGACTTTGGAATTAAAAAAAAGCATCTGTGGTGAATGGGTCCCACCTGCTTGCTCCTCTCGGGAACTGTTCATTTCAGGCCATGAGGCAACTAAATTAGCAGGGTCCCTTTGCTGTTGTAATTGAACCAAACCTTCTTATTTCTATATAGGGCCCACAGGGGTTGGCTACAGAGATCAGAGGTGGTTCAGCTTCTCCCGCTGACACTATTCTGCCTTGGACCAGGAGCAAAATGTGCTGCTGGGTGTGCTAAACACCAGTATTTGTTTGCCAGAAATTCTAAGACAAGATTTCTTAGAGAGGTTCTAGTTCTAGCCAAAAAGATTTTTTTTTTTTCCAATTAAGCCATAAAACTGAAAGATTAATTATTTGCACAGACCCCAGGCAGGTCTTTAAGAGCAGTCTATCACTCAGTGAGATAACGAGAATCTTTACTGGTGCCTGCACCTGTTTGCTAACCAACACATCAGTCCTATGTACTATCCACATGGCCTTTTGTCCCCAGACTGGGAGATTCCTCTAGCTGAGCTTGAACAGCATAATTAATCACCAAGATGCTCACAAGGTATGTCCAGGAGGGACTACCAAAGATATAACCACTAAAACCCTTATGCGTGAGAAAGACACAGTTCCACACAGAGTCCAGCTCCACACCCCATCCCTTTAATACAACAGTGGGTCCCTCAGGTCAGGAAGCCCTAAGGAAAGTGCTCAAAAATTTCCTTGTGTTATTGTTTCCTATCCCAGCTGGAGCGCAGAACCATCATTAAGAAAATAGAAGTGAAAGCTGATGTGGTCTATATTTATCTGGAGAAGGTATGTGGGAACAAAAGCATTTGGTTTGACACAGTGAGAACAAAAGGCCAGAGGACAAGGAGCTGCGTGAGAAGCCCAAGGCTGGGCTAGGCATGGGGAAAGAGCACTGGCAGAACTGTGGGCAGAGGAAGCTTGCCCAATTTCATTGTCATTGGGTTAGCATTTGCTACTCCTCACACAGGCTCAGTTTCTAAAATTCAGAATCTCTTTCTACCCTTCCTTGCTAATTTCTGTCCACCTCCACAAGCTCAATGATGAATCTCAGACTTTCATTCTGGAACTGGAACAAGTAATTCAGATGAAGAACCTGAAACCGGCCAGCATCAAAGTCTACGATTACTACCAGCCAGGTGGGTTGCAGATTCCCTCCTACTCTGGGACTGGGAGATGGGTTCCAAGTTCTCTGGCTGGGAAAAGAGACTGTGCACTCATCTCTGTGTGCATGCACGTGTGTGTAATCGACTTCTTCCTTTTGCAGAGGAGCAAGCCTTGGCTGACTACAGTGCCATCTGTAGTTGAGGTAGGCAGCAAGTCCCTGTGTGCCACAAACAGTGGCATCAGGAAATGATGGCTCTTGGGTGGGAGAGAGGGAATGTAAGCAATCAAAGATGGGAAGGAGGATGGTAATCAGCTGGGAACATACATCTAGCTGGAAAGAGGAACTGGCAGTTGCCCCTGGCTAGGTATGTGGAGCTAGGCTGGGGCTTTTTTGCAGCCAGGAAGGCAGCTTCCAGCCGGCTCTGGTGGAAGGCGGAGACAGGGACGGTGCTTGTCAAAATGAGAGTGAGGAAGGGCTGAGCATCAAATGGAGTGAGAATGCAGAGCTATAGCAACCTGTGCTAACTAGGGCCCTCAGACCCAGACATAGCTCCATTCCCTCCACCCCCAATATATTTGTTGCAGGATAGGAAAGGGAGATTCAGGGAGCCAAAGGAGTAAGCTGAAGCTGAGAAGATGTAATAGTCTTGTGGGGTGACATACCCAGTTGCCAGAAGGGGGGTGGCTTTTTAGTAGTAGCCTGAAGCCAGGACAGGTCTGGAGAAGTCCCTTCTGGAAGAATAAGACAGAATCTTGACATGGTACATGCTACATCCTGACACCATCTCACAGAGAGAGTACTGCCTGGGGACCTGCCTAAAGAGACACCCTCACTACTAGCCAAGACAAGGCACCTTCCACAGCCTGATGATAGCTGTGGAGGGATCGGATCATGCCCTCCTTGTTTGTCTTACCTTCTGTTCCCACAATCACACACAGTTTCTCAGAAAGGGGTGGAGGAGCAAGTTTGTGATAAAGTAGAGGAACTGCCACATCATGACTCCTGCCTTTCCCCAATATTTCAGGTTGGGCACTGAATGGAAGGAAGTGCCCCAGCTGGGACACAGCCCACATGAAAGTTGAGCCCATGTGGTCCTGCACCTGAGTGAATGGACTGAGAGCTCACAACAGTCTGACAGTTGTGCCTGCACTGTGAGGGTCTGGGTTGGGGTGGGATGTCACATATCTGGTACACACCTGGGAAGAAGAATTAAAGTAAGCATGACCCCTGACCTTGCAACCATTGTGCCAGTTGTTGATGAACTATAAGCTTAGACCATGAAGATACCATTTCTGTCAATTGCCAGACCTTCTAGATCCTCTGTTGCTCTCTCCTCATGCTTCCCATGGTTTCTCCTAATACTTCCTGCAGTAGGACTTGGGCAGCTTTGGAGTACTCAGTAAAGCAACTGAACATGCTGTGACATGTTCATATGTCATCTCCCGTGCCCTTCCTGCAAGCTCCTGTGCCATCAGCTCTGCTTTGAAGCAGTCTCCAGATAATAATGCAGTGCATTGAGACTCTAGTCCCTCACACCCCCCAGCAGTACAGCCTTGCCAATTGCTCATGGTAAAGATCTCTAAATGCAACTGTTGGCCAAAGAAACTATTGAACATATCCCAGCCTTCCTTTTCTTTCAGCTGAAGCTTCTGTGATGGTCACATGCCCCAGGTACTAACTCTGCCTTGGTGCATGGTCTACCTCCTCCTGTGCAAGTCCGCTACTAGAGGGGCAGAGTTTCGCACATGTATGTGTACATTGCACACACAGAACAGAGGTGGAAAAGTTATTTTTCCCAGGTGCTCTTAAACACAGTTTTTCTGGCTTAGGAGAAAAACACTAAATCTGAATAATCACTCAATCAGATAGTTCTAGTCTCCTGACTTTTAATAAGATGCCAGGCAGTCTGAGCCTTTCAGAAACTAACTACTCAGCACAAACTTTCAAGCATTTTCTCTTTGCTTCTCATCTCCATGTGGTGGCTGTTGGCAGGGGCGACAAAGGACTGATGGACAATGACTGCAGAGGAAGAGTCTGTCCCTGTTCCTGTGAAGACAACAAAGGACAAAAAAAGCTGTGTTCTTGAAGTATTAAAACTAACCACTGGGAACTTAGGGGGTTTTTTTTGCACCTTGTGATCAAACGGGACTGCCAATCCATCAAGGACAAGGCGCTCTCTGACTCTACCTATATAAAGCCTAAGGCAGGATCTCCACTAAGAGTGTGGGGCTTGCGGCAGGCATCCCAGGGCAGGGCTGTGTGCCTCCCACAGGTGATTCATGAAACAGGTGTTTTTCTCCATCTCATGGGCTATGGGCAAGGAAGCATGCAGATGCAAGTGAAGTTTAGAAGAGGAGCAGGCACTGGTCAAGTTCAAGCTCTGCCTTTGCCTTTTACCAGCCTGGAAACAGGAGGGGCAGGTGGCTGTTCCCTAGCAGGGATCAGAAGCCAGATTTGAGGCTGTGAAAGGCTGGGCACTGAAAAGGAGTCAAGCCCTGCAGTAAAGGCGAACATGGCGTGTTGTGTGCACAGGGCTGAAGGGCTGTGGAACTGCAGGGAAGGTTCCAGGAAAAAGAACTGTGTTGACTTGAGGAAAGTGTATTTGATGCAAAATGCCAGGACTGGTGGTAGGACTCGGGATAGGCAGCCCTTGTTTTCTGTAACATACCTCCAACTCTGTCATGGGCTGGGCACCTCAAACATTCTACTTCAGTTCTACCTTTCCCTCAAGTTTAACCACTGGGATACAAGAACTCACCCTTACTTAGTGCTGCCAATCACTTTGTACCCTGAACCTGCAGTCTGCAAGTTTCTTAACCAAAGGCCCTTGCCTGCATCTCCTTTCCTCTCCATACTCCTCAGGACTATGCCTGTGATGACAAAAGAGGTGTGGGGCCCTCACCTCACTCGCAAGGGGCACTGTAGCTCATCACCGTAGTTTCTTCTGGAAGAGAAGAAAAAAAGTGCTGGTGAGATACACTTGCCAAAAACTCAGTAAAGCAATACAGCTTTGTGCCTCTGTTTCTAAGAGAGGCGTTCCCTCAGCTTATAGGACATGACTCCCCTCTGCTGTGACACATGAAATTACTGATATCTGTCAAAGATTCTGTGTGTAGATTGTCCAGATTCACCCAAGTCATGGGGCCTGCAATCTTTCAAAGCTGTAAGTCCCAAACAGCTCCATTATAGTTATAGATTCCTCACTTTCTGAAGCGATAGCCATCCCTGACACATTTTTAACTTTTCTTCCCATGAGGGACCCCAGAGAACAAAGGACAAGTTGTTTTCAGTGTCATTCTTCTAAGGGAGCCCTTGCCATTCTAAGCCATCCCCTCACTATGGCCCCTCTGCCTTTGCTGCCTCCCACAAAATGAGTGTACAAAAGCACAGCTCTGAGCTCCTTGCTCCCCTCATGTTGGACGAGCTAGACCCTAAGTGGATCCACATGCCAACTTCAAGCTTGCAAGTTCTGCCGCCAGAGAAAGAAACATCTGCCGTTTTGAAACCCAAGAGGGTAAGTAAGTCCATCACTAGAAGGCTTCTATGGGGCAGTTAGACAAACACGTCAGGGATGGTGGTGTCATTTGAAGTTGTCAAACTTCAGAAAATTCCTTCCCGTGGTACATTTGGGTAGTTTTTGCAGTACAGCATCTGAGCTCACCTGGCATGTAGTAATCGTAGACCTTGATATTAGCTGGCTTATGATCCTTCACTTGCATGTCCTGCTGCACCAGCAAAGTGTAGGTGTGAGACTGTCTAGTCAGCTAAGACCAAGAGATGCAAGGATTACAGCCAGAACCAAAGTCCCATAAGACAAACCCTTCCACCTGGTCTCATTCAGGCTCCTGTGGAGACCTCATCACTGTGACAGATCTGTTCTGCTTTCCAGTCCATCTCAGAAATATCTTACTTCACATTCTGTGCCCATCCCCCATTTTTGGTCACCAAATTTAACTCAGCTCATGGAGACATCAAACCCACAGAATCAATATGCTACTTTCTTACATACATTCCTATTACATCAGCTCTTATTCTCCAGTTTCACACAATCCTCATCATTAAGCAAACAAATGCAAGGTGTGGATGAACCTCTGCTGGATGGTAGTGGTTACATGACCTGCTGTTGATTGGATTCCACCTTGTGCTACCTTGCAGCCTGAGCTGGAATCTTTCTCTGTGAGGCCCTTCTGCTCTGTGCTAGGTGTGGCACCTCTGTAAGGGAAGCAGCATCTCTCCAAGTCTAATGCATCTGCATGACAATAACCTGCTTACTATGAGGCTAGCTTAGCTTAGTTTATTGGCAACTGGGGATGAAGAATCACAGAAATGTAGAAGTGCTCCTTGGACATTCAGAATTTTTTTAATTCATGCCAGGTCTAGTTTCTGGTGCTGTTTAGGTATGCACGTAGCTAGAGAAAGGCTGGAGTGGTTGTTAATCTGTTGACTAATGAGGCTGTGGAGCAAGCGCTACTGCTCACAGAACCATCTGGTTTAATTTTGAGTGATCTTGGCAAACTCCATGAGTAATCTTGGATGCTCCCCAATACATTCAGGCTGCTTAAGGACTTCCTAAGAGTTAAGGCTTGATTGAATTTACTAGATGGATCCTACCACTACTCTCCAGTCCTGATCAGACACTGTATTTGGACTTCCAACAATCTCTGAACAGTGCCAACAGATGTAGGCTCAACATCAGACTTGGCCTCATTTCACTCAAGTTAAGTGGCCCTGTATACAGGCTCTACAGCTGAACTACTGCAGGCTGACACAACACACTTCTCCAGGTCAGCAAATGTGGCTGGTATGCAGGAACAACAGCTCTGGATACTTAAAATATTAATGGAACCAAGATACAAGAGTAAGCTAAAAGCTATCTGCCAGTCCATAGTCCTTTTAATGATGATGTTAGCCTAAATTTCACTCACTTCCTCCAGGTAGAGAATGACTCTGTCAGCTTCGCTTTCAACTTTCTTCACTAAAGGCATTTTCTTTAGCTGAAAATAGGGGAAAAAATGTCAGAAAGACTCTTAACAGAAAGCAGAACTATTCAGGGATACTTGTCCTTGTAAAAGCATAGGCAAAATGTTCACAAGGCCAAGGAAGCCCTTGGGTTAAGGGCAGGCAGAATGCAGCCTGGAAGAGACTTTGGGTATAAAGATTTCTTAGGAAGAAAAGAACCGTGTTTCTCTGCCAACAGGAATGATCACAGTTCTGCATACAGTCCTGCATCACCATTCCCATCCCAGCTGGACACAAACTTTTGGTCTTACCTCCTCCAGTGAACCTGCCACGGGGCTGTATCCAGACAGCAACTCCACTTGGATCAGGACCATGTTGGTGGACACACGATTCCCTGTGTAGCTGTAGCAGGAACCCAGGGGACAGTACTAATATTACTTTCTGAGGCACGATCTCCAGTTACTCCAGTCCAGCTTTGGTACTCAGGTGGAGGAATCTGCCTTTCCTTCCAGTATTTCTCCTGTAAGCACACCTGTTCCTGTACTGTAATAAATCTTTGTGCTTCCCCCGATCTCTCTTAATTGTGCCAAGCCAAGGAGAATGAATTACTTGGAAGGAATTCAAACCCTAACCCCTAACCCTAACCCCTAACCCTAACCCCTAACCCTATCCCTAAACCCTAACCATAACCCTAACCCTAACCCTTCTGGAGTTACCTTCTCTAGGCATGGCAGGGAATATCACATCCTCTGCCTGCTCTCTTGGCAGTTCTGTCCCAAGTCAGGTAGGGGTACAGCAGAGGAGAGTGGTGTGACAGTCAACCAGGAGCAGAGGTGGGAAGACTTAGGAATAAGTGTCAGCAGTCAGTCTCACAGGACCTTCACATCACTAATGTTTTGAGACTTAATTCTAGAAGAGGTTGAGACCCATAGACCTTGGGAAGACTTGTGGGGATTGGCATGATAACGAGATAGGACTATAGCCTGAGCCATCCCTCTGGGGCCTTGTATCTTTTACCCAGCTGAGGAGAACATAGTTAAGTGAATGGGGACATCGTAGCACTTGGACCTCATGAGCAAAGGGGAATCCTGCCCATCAAGAGACTGATGTGGTGCCAGAAGCCTCTTAGCACAAGGGGAGGCAAGAGGCAACTGTCTCTTACCGAGCCTGAATGGTGAGTGGGAATCGGGTGGCGTTGGGTGTGGTGCACTCTGTCTGCACAGACACGGCAAAGGTGATGTCGCTCCTCAGTGGAGGGATGTGGTACCGCAGAATGGCCTGTCAGGACAGAAGGAAGCTAGTTGGCAGGTTTTTCTGCTGGTGAGTATCCTTGTCTAGCGTTTGGCTGCTGTTTGCTGTCTTGCACTGGTGTAAGAGAAAACTATGTGGCGGAAGCAGAGGTTCTGCTAGTGCACTGCTCCTGGTGGTATTCAGTGGACTTCCTGGAGGAGAGTTGAAGCTCTGACTGTGTGGAGATGATCCAGACTTCACTTGGGGAACAGCTATTCCCTTCTTGTTAGATCCCAGCTACTCCTACCAGCCTTGAAGCCCAGATTCTTGCAAGTCACTGCAGCAGTTAATTTTCGGTCTTGGCTAAGTAGCAAGGTAAGAGGTCTCCTGGCTTTCAAGGCTTTTCCCCAGACATACCTTTTCTCCCTGGCTGGGCTTACCTGCAGGAAGAGGCACCCATGGCCCTGCACATGCACAGTATAATCTCGGGGAATGGCCGGCAGCTCCACTGTCTGCAGTAGGAGGCGATTGGTATTGTCTACTCGGATGTTTTGATTGAAACCATCAGAGGAGAGAGAAGCCTGAAGATCAGGGCCATCCTTGCTGAAGGTCTTGGTTGCATACAGGGCTAGGGCTTCCAGAGCAACCACAGTGTCCTGAGGAAAGGGACACACATTGGGCAAAATAGGATCCCTGTGTCCTGTGCACACCCAGTCTTTAACCTTCCCCTCCCTCATACTGCAGCTACAGCACAATAAGGGTTGAGATTTCCCCTCGCACTTTTAGCATGGAATTAGCTCAGAGGAATACAAATATTCACCCTTTCCCAACTCCCAGGAACTGTAAATCCATAAATCTTTTTTATTTTCTTTTTTTACTGTGGGCTGTACTAGAACCCATTGCTCTCACAAACCATAGCTGATGGCAGGTTCTCTGATGATGATGGCTCAAGGGAATTACCTGGGTTGAAGCAAAGCCTCCATAAGGGTTTTGCTGCTTGATGAGCCAAGACACAATCTGGGATGCCTTTCTGATTTCATCTGAAGACAAACTTGACTTTGAAAGGTGAGCCATGAGGATACTAGATGTCAATTCCACATCAACGGATGGAGCCCGATACCAATATAGGGAGTCTTCTTCCCTTTTGGACTGTTGACTCCAGAATATTTGGTCATCTAGAGGTGGAGTGGGAACACTTACGGAGTGTGTAGCTGTATCTAATGACCTTGGAGTCCTACTCAGCCCCTGTGCCTAGGTACTGAGTGAACATGTACATTGGGATAAGATATGGGTACATATCTTCCTATTCCCCCCCACCCCGTCTTCTTTTCACAGTAAAAACCTAGGCCTGCATCTCTACAACATCTGTGAAGTTCCCCTGGTTTAGATGACTGGAAGACCAGGACTGTGAGATCATCCATAGAGCAGGTCTGTCTCACAGTATGGATATAGTTTGTGACAACTTGGGAAACAGATACTATCCAGGCCTTGAGCTCCCCACAGAGCTCTGCCAGTGCCCCCCACCGCTGCCCTGCATTCCCTTGGTCATTCTGCCCTGGGATCTTCACACAGTTCTGCCAGTTACCCTCTCTCCTGCCGCACAATCTTTGGTACCTGATATTATAGCTGCCTTATCCAGTCTTTTGAGGATTTTCTGCCTGAGGGCTTTATCACCTGCTACTGCAAATGCATTTGCAGCTAGTGCCAGGCTGTAGAGGTTGGAACTGCCAGTATCAGCATTGACCAGGTCCTTTATACATCTCAGCGCTTTCCACACAACCGGGTCCTAGGATACAAATGAAAGCACACCGGTTGCTGGCAGGGTGTATGGGGAGGGAATGCAGCCTTATTGTGTGCAGAGAAGGGTGGAAACAGGAACAGGACACAAGGGGAGAAAAGTGGTAAGGTACCCCGTGTGGACAAAAGCAGAGTGCCGGTGCGCTGCCTGCCGAGAGGCGGCACACACAGCCCGTCCCTGCTGCTGATACTCACGGAGCGTGGCATCCCCGAGTGTATGAGAGCTGTTACGATCACAGAACTCAGCCCTAGTCCTTCCTCCACTGCACCCTGCAGCCACCACAAAACAGAGAAGAGAAGGGCTGACGTGAGAAGGGAGAGGGAGAAGTTTTCGAGTGCCTTCTGCTCCCCAAGCAAATTCCAAGCTAGCACAAATGCCGGTCCTATTCCTCCCCTAAGGAAGTGCCAGGAAGAACCTGCTCTTGCAGGTCCTGCTTGCTGGAGCACTTCTCAGCCACAGTGCCCCAAGCTCCTCTGGGTAGTTGATTCCCTCCCTCTGCTGAACATATTTCCCTTTTCACCTCTCCTGCAAAAGATTTTCAGCAGCAGATTTCAGTGCCAGGGGAAAGTGATGGTCCCACAATCCGCTGCAAGGTGGCACCTCACTGAAGGTGAGGACAGTGGCAAAGGTATGGAGGAGCAAAAGAAGCTTTTGCAAGGGGAAGTGAAAAATCCTCCTCACTTGGAGTATTAATCATCTGAGGTCCTGTCCACTGCTGACTCCGCTTCGGTGGTACTCTGTGTGTATCTGTGCATGCATAAAAGTGCTGTGTTTCTGAGTGTATAGGGAACCTCCCTGGCAAGGTGAATCTCACATGAGTGGCTGCCATCAATCTCCATTCACTCCATATCTGACTCCGTACAGAGAGGAACTCAGACAAGGAAGAAATGGCAGTTCAATAACGGGAAAGGAAGCTAAAGCAGTCTAACAAGGGAATAACACAGAGCTTGAAAACCTTTTTTTTTTTCTTTTTTTTTGAGGCATGTGTTAGCTTTTGATATGGGGCTAGGGCAGGACAATGGTTCAGTTCCCATGTGTGTATCATCAAATGCAAACCTCAATCATTCATAACCTGAAAAAATGCCACCATGATTAAGCACAACCCTGAGTGTCACTCAAGGGTGACCCTGGGCACATCAGAGCCTCCTCCTACAGTAGAGTTCGTTTGTTCTTGGCATTCAAATTGGGCCAGAAAGTGAAGAAGCTCTGAGGTACCTAATGAACAGCCAGGACATGTCATACCATCAGACCATTGTTGAAGAGGTTCCCCACACTCTTGAAGCAGCCAGATGGAGTCTGACTTTTAATCAGGGCACTGGCAGCATCCTTTATATTCTGCTCATCTATGTGGATGAAGTCCTGGGCTTGGCTGAAGGTCTTGAGGACCAGGGCAGTAAGCCTAGAGCCAAGGAAGGGAGAAGAAAATTGGACTGAACCAGTCACTGATGCCCATCTCCAGTAGGAGACAGAAGCCTCTGTGTTTTCCACTATCTCATCCCTGGAGAAATACCGGCAGGCCAGAGCCTCTTTGTAGATGGAGAACTGGAAACGATGCACATGACAGAGATACTCTGGAAGCTTGAGCTCAAATCCATTTGCAGCAAGAGATAAAAAATTCACTGACAGTTCAGTGCTACCCCCAGACCTCTGCCAATTTCAACAGGGTGCACTTGTGTGATTTAAAGCCAGGAGAGTCAGTATTTAATGAGCTCACTCAGTGCCTTTCCCAATCCTGTTTGGGCACAAAGCACTCTGGAAAACCTGTGAAGAAAAAAGCTTTGCAGCCAAGTTTTCAGAATCAGCTTCTGTTGGGGTGCCCAAGCACAAAAAAACAAGGGTACCTCAAGTCAGTTCATTGGCACGGTTCTCTTCCAAAAAGTCTCAGGAGCAGTTTCTGTTCAAAACTCCACACTTTCAGGCTTCCTCAGTTTCCCCAGGCCAAAATCTAAGCCAGCTTGAGCATGACCAGGTCAAGTTGTTGTTCCTCAACTCTGTCTGGATACTTCTGCTTACCATGTGTTCCCTGGCTCACTTCCTTCCCCAAAGGCACTGTATGAGCCATCTGTGTGCTTGTACAGGAGTTGCCGCTGATATCCTGTGGGAGGAGGCTGGGGTTAGTGAAGATGTTCTGTGTCTGTCATGTTCTCAAGGTGACAACCTGCCCTGCCAATCCTGCTGATCATTATAGAGAGCATTGTCTCTGAGGAATTCAGCAAAGGGCTTTCAGAGGGGTGCTGTGTACCCCTTGTTCATCTGAGACACAACAGCCTGATTTACACTTCTATGATTCTGATGGTGTCAGACAAGTGACGATGCACAAATCCTGTTCAGCACCAAGCCTCTGCTGAGATCCCCACCACACAACCTGTTGTAGTGGACATCACCAGCTTAATAACTCAACATGAGCAGAAATACACTCACCGCTTTCCAGATAGCCAATTGCCTTCTGTTTGATTTCTGGAGTCAGTTGTCCTGTTTCTTCAAGGTATCGTGTGATAAAGACATTGGGGGCAAAATGAACCATGTTCTGCTCACCACAGCCACTGGACATCTGGAGGAGCTCATCTATGTTATGCAGTGCTGTCCCCAAAATGTCACCTGTAGCACAGAACCACAGCTTTGGGAGCTTTACATATTCTTGCATGTAAAAAATTTCTTGTCTCACCAATTCTCCAGATGATAACCTGCTAAGACTGGTCTCAGTTCACCTCTGCTCACACTAGGGTGACTTTAATGTCTATAGAGCCCTGTAGAAAGGGTGATATGGTACTTGTCTATCTTTCCCTTGACTTGGTGAAATTATACATCCATCTGGGCCAGTGTCACTTGTATAAGAGAGATGGGATGCTTCTCTGGAAGAAATAAGGGCCCAGTATCACACCTCACTGTATACATTCCCTCTTGTTACTCTGTCTGCTAAAGTAGACATGGTGACACCAGAAGAAAAGACTCCTGCAGAGAAAAATCTTACTTTCCAAGACCCTCCTAAATCTCACCTAAGAAAGAGATGTGGGCTCTCTCCGACCCAAGGACCCTGTTCTCCGGCATATTGAATGTGATTGTCTCTGAAGCTGAAGTTTCTGCAAATGGCAAAAGCATCAGAACAACAACAGGCAGGAGGGAGATGGCAGACCCACAGGCATCCCCCAGGAGATGGTGTAATCAAGGCTGGGATCACCTCATCACTTGGTGAAATCAGCATCCAAAAGAGGATGACACAGAGATGAGTCCACCCATGGATGAGTGACTGTGATGTGGTTAGGCAGTGGCTTGGAACTGCCAGGAGCTTGTAGTACTAGGCGGAGCTGAATGGCTCGACTCCCCATAAAAGCTGCAAAATCCGTGATTTTTCCCTCCCTATGCACCTCCAGATAGTCCTAGAGTTGTTCACAGACCACACTGCTTCTGTTAGGTCTCCTTGCTCTGTGTGCATGTACAGCCCCAGTGGTAAGACAGTCCCTGTCTCAGGGATACCTGCACCTACCTTTAGGGCATAGGATTGAGGTGTGGGTCTTTTCCTCCAGCAGCCCCTCTGCCTGGTGGGGAGAAGGCTGGTCAGCTCAGAAGGGAGAGCAGTAAAATGAGATAGCAGCTGCACAGCACCCGACCTGCCTTGCAAGCACCTCTTCCATCCTCATGGGCCATACAAAATGTCTCATGCAGACAGCATGCCGACAGTGAAGTTTCACTGAGAAGATGGTTTTTAAGCTGCTGCATGGCCTCTGCTCCCATTTGCCTGCTAGCAAGCAGTTCTGACATTTTTGTCCCACTGAGTGGAGTTGCTCAGCTCACGCCCCCCACCCAACCTACCCTTAGAATCACTCCTTGACCAGCATCCCTGAGAAACATGCCTACTTGCCTGGCCAACTCTCCCTTCCAGAGCCACCCACCAGGCTGTTTTTAGCCTGACCTAGTTCTGACCTCAACAGGACCCTGAAGCATACTCTGACCTTCACCAATAGGTGTTTAACCACTGTGTCCTTCCCTCCAGACTCTGGCATAACAGCTGTACTTTCAGTGCAAATATCTTCCTGCTCCATCACCTCAGCAGTAACAGTGAAATTCACCTTCCCTAAAGAACAAAACATCAAGAGGCCAGCTGGCACATCCATGCTTACGTTTTAGTTTGCTCAGCCTAAGGCTGCTCACTCATGCTTTGCATAATAGGACACTCTTCCTTCATTCCAACTCTGGTTTCCTCAAGCAGCTCTGCCAAGTGCCTCCCACTCCTGCCCATCTTTTATCCCCTTACCTAATTTTGTAGCCTTCACATCCCAGAAAAATGTTTTTGCTGAATCAGGACACAGACAAGTAGTGAACCTGACATGTGCATGCACAAATTCAAAATCCCTGGAGTCCATTAGGCTAAGCTGGAGCTAGAGGTGAAACAAAAGGGAGTTCAGGTTACAGAGCTGCTGCTGTGTTTTTCCTTTCAGCTCCTTTACCCAAGTGTCAGTCAAGCCCAGGGCCCTGTTGCAATATCTGTGGGCCACCAGCAGCCTACAGACATCACAGTCCTGTTGGGTTGAGCTTATGGGAAAGGATAAGCTGGACAGAGATGGGTTTGCATGGAGCTTTGTGAAGAGCTTCCTTGGTGTCTTTTGCCCAGTGCCTGAAGAGGCAGCCCCTTGTCTGGGTCTCTATCAGTGAAGTACTGTTACCACACATTCCCCTGTCCAACAACCATCTTGGAGGGAGCCACTCACCACCATGCACTGCTTCAGGTAGCTGAAGACTTTGACTTTCAGGGGAAATGACTCTCCTCGGAAGACAGAGTAGGGCAAGGTGGGTTCCACGAAGAAAGGCTTAAAGCTCCGCAGGCTGGTGGGCTCTGAGATTCCCAACCCATGGCTCTCTGAGGTGCAGAAGGTCATGGCCCTCCAGTCTGTGATACTGTCGGGTACTGTGACGGCTAGCTCAGCAGCCCCTGAATCACTGAGGAGAAAACAGAGCGGAAGGAGTTGTCCCCATCCCTGTAAAGAGTTCTCTTGGGAAGACAAATGCAGAAGGAGTATGAACTGGAAGTGCATGTGAAGATGTGGGGATTCCTAGGAAGTAGGATAGGGGTATGGGAAGGATAGCAAATAGGTGGGCAAAGAAAGACTGAGAGGCGAATGCAAACCAAAATTTGCTTCCGGACTATGTTGCACCTTAAATTCTTGTTTTGTGTGGGCACACAAGGCTCCCAGGGGTCCATGTTATACACCCAGCCTGTATCAGGGAGTACTGTGTGACACTTCCACTACACTGCCACCCAAACCCCCAACCACAGCTCGGCAGTCATCATTATGTCACTTACAGATCTGCATACAGAGAATAGAAGACAGTCCCTGCCCTGAAATGGACATGATCCAGCCAAATGAGATGGAGAGGTAGAGATCCCATTTTACAGATGGAGAGCATTGGCTCATGGGAGAATTAAGAAAGCTGAGATGTGTGAATAAGGAGAGAACAGTGGATGCTGTGTAACTTGCATCAAGGCCTTTGATACAGTCTCTCATAGTATCCTTGTAGCCAAATTAGTGTGGACTGGACAAGTGGATGATAAGGTGAGCAGAAAGTTTTCTGGACAACTGGGGACAAAGGATGGTTATTCGTGACACAAAGTCCAACTGTTGTCTGTTTACCCATGGCATCCCTCAAGGATTAATACTTGGGCCAATACTGCTTAATGGCTTTATTAATGACATGGATAATAGGGGAGAGGACATCCTCAGCAAGATCAACAAACTAATGTGCTATGTCTTAGCAGACTATGCCTCGTTGGGGAGGGGTTCCTGATATGCTGTAGGGAAAGGTTGCTATTAAGAGAAATCTTGAAAAGCTGGAAAATGGGCTTGAAAATGGGTAAATACAAAATTCTCTATCTGGGATGGAATAATACCATGCAACAGGGCAGGCTAGGCAGTGACTGGCTAATAAACAACTTTGCAGAAAGAAGTGGGGGTCCTGGTTGATAACAAGTTGAACATGAGACATCTAATGTGTCCTTACAACAATGAAGGTTATCTACGTCTAGACTGTATTAAGAAGACTGCAGCCACTGGGTTGAGAAAAGTTATTTTTCCCTTCAATTCCTCCCTTGTGGGCCCACATCTGGAATACTGTGTCCCATTTTTGTCTTCCAGTAAAAGAAAGATGTTGACATACATCCAGTGGAAGACTACCGAGATGGTCAGGGGGCTGGGACATTTGATGTACAAGGAGAGGCTGAGAGACCTGGGGTTTTCAAACTTAAGAGGGAAAGGCTAAGGGAATATTCTACTGCTTTCTACAGCTACCTAATGGGAAGGTGTAGAGACAATGGAACCAGTCTCTTCTGAGGTGCATATTGATAGGATGAAAGGTAACAGACACAAGTTGGAACATGGGAAATTCTGACCTGAGGTAAGAAAAAAAAGTACCATGAGGATGGCCAAATTCTGGAATGGTGCCCAGATAGTTTGTGGAATCTCCATCCTTGGGGATACACAGAACTTGACTACAACAACCTGATTTAACTGGACCTGCCTTGCACAGGATGTTGAGTTACAGACCTCTGGAGGCCTTTTCCACCCTACAGAAGTCTGTGATTTTAAGTTTCCCAGGGTCATTTGGAAAATCTTAAGCAGATCCAGGAACAGAACCAAACTTCCCTTGTCCTTATCCACTTCTTCACATCTCCCTTTTCTTTGTGGGCACAGAAGGCAATAATGTCCTGGCTCTGCTCTTGCCCATCGCCTCTCTACTGTGGCTGGTAGGAGGCCATGTGGGGCCACAGCCCATAATTACTCACTTGATGGGAACCAGAGTCCAGATGAATGTCTCTGGAAACCAGGTACGTACTGGCCCTGCCTCGCTACCCAGCTCAACGTGCTCTGACTCAGCACGTTCAACAGCAGCATCTGTTTCTGGATCCAAGTTGTCCATGTCTGCCAGCTCGCCATAAGCTATTGGGAATACAAGCATTCATTCAAAGGCAGAGCAACTGTGAGATCAGGATAGAGTTCAGCTGGGAAAAGCTCAGCTCTCCATCCCTCCCACAACCACTCCGATCCCCCTTGTCCTCTCCAAGATGCCCTCAACTTACTTCTCTATTGTCTTGCACAAGACAACCCAGGAGACCTTGTGGATTCCAGCATGCATGTGCTCCCCCGTGAGGAACTCTACTAGTTCACACTTTTGCTTTCTTAGCCCCCGCAGAAAAGCCTAGATACTGGCCAGTGCCAATCTTGGCTCATTCTCTGATTTCCAGAAAGACCTTTGCTAGTCTTACAAACTGATGTTCATTCCTGAGACAGCTGCCTCATTTCCCCAGCAGAAGTTTCCAAGCAGGTTCTTCCTATGCAGCCAACCCTCCACCTCTCCAGTGCACTGGACACACAGACATGTCAGGACCCTTCCCCTCTTCCTATGGTGCACATCTCCTGTGCAATCTCCCACTCATCTCTGGAAGCCATCCCCAGTTCTTCAGCACACTGCATGTGCAGCTGCCCTTGTGGAGCCTCTATGTTACCCGTGATTTCCAAAGAAACAGGATAAATCAACATGTACACATGTAGTCGTAGTAGAAAGTTGTCTGGGTGCGGCACTCAATTGGAGACTTGATTTTAAGGCTGGTTAAAAAAGTGAAACCCGAATTCTGGAGGAAAAGAGGGGAAGAAAAGAAAGCAGATTTCAGTGGAAATGGCAGTGTGTCTGTGGGTCTGTCTCGGCCCCCGCCTCCCAGCATATCAGCCACCCCGTGTTGTTGCACCTCAGACTGACCTGCAAATTTAAACAGGGAGTGAATGCAGAACCACCCTGCTCCCAAAGCCCGGTCCTTGCCCTCACACGAAAGGAGGACCTCTCCAGTCAGGACTGTGGGGATGACCACTTGCATGTGCATGCCCATACACAAAGTAGTTATTTTGGCACCAGTTTGCTGCCCACCCTAACAGAGACTTGTTCTTATCTTTCACCTTTCTACTATTCTTTCCTCCTTTTCCCAGTCCCCCTTTTCTCTCAGGTGCTTTGCTTTTCCAAACCTCCAAGTTTCTCTGACTCGGGCTGACACTCCTCTCTCCTTTCAACTCCTACAAAATCTGAGGGCCTCAGGCTTGGGATAAATAGGGGGCTGGGCTCTGGGGAATCTGGGAATTTATCAAGCCGGGAGCATGAGTGTCAGAGATCTCTTAGTTCAGAAGCTTGGCAAATTCAGAACTTGAAGTTGCCAGCATTTACAGGAAAGACAATCTGTGAAGGGTTCTAGGACAATCTAGGGCCGACCCGGTATACAAAAGGGCTCAGCTCTTGTATTTCTGGAAATCAGATTTACCTTCAGAAGTTCATAAACATCTGGTTGGGACACTGCATAACTGTATCCATTGTACATGAATGGTGACATTGTTCCTGGTGGAAGGGTGGTCTGAGGGGAACTGATGGTTCCTGGGCTCTTGTGGATAGTACAGTAGTCACTGTAAGAGTCTATGAGGGTGCTGGGGTGCTCTTGAGAATAGCTGAACATATTGTACACCTGTAGACAGAGAATGAAAAGAGCACAGGTCAATGTGAGAGGTGGGGAGTTTTTAATTTCTATCCAGAGATTTTCTGTGACCACAGAGGCAGAGCTCAGATCCTGCCTGCTGCAAAAACCCAGGCCCAAGGGTTTTTGAGCTTCATGGAGCTCAAGTTTTACAAGTTCTCACAAGTTTTAGATGCATAGCACAAGAGATGAACATGAACCCCCCTGGGGTATTGCTGCATAGCTCTGGACACCTCTAGCTCATAGATTGTACCTGAGAGCTCAATGCAAACAGTGAGGAGACCTTCCCTGTAAGAGTACTTAGACAGGTAGCTTCTTGTATGACTGAAGGCACATCCTGGATCCACCAAGAGAGCGTCAAGAGGCAATTCAAGGGTCCTCAGAGCCAATGCATCCCAGGTCTAGGGGAGAAATGATGCCCTTCCACTGCCAAGGCACCACTTACTGTCCACTATGCAAATGGAAGAACTGTCTGGTTCATGTGAGCTAGAACAATGCCATGGAGCCTAACACACATTGGACTTTTTTTTTAACATAACTTTTTTTTAAGAGCACTGTCATGAATTGATTCAGGAGATGGCATTCTCTTGCCATCTGGTTGCCACTGTGGCAAAGGACTCTTAAGTTTAAGAAGGATGTGACTTTGGTCTGTATTTGGGGGATTATTCTATTAGATCCCTCTGTAAAGACTGGAACTTTTGACTGGTGTTTGATGTTGGCCTTCTTTTTTTCCTCATTAAGGCATGTCCTGTCCCCATTCAAGTACTTGTTGGTATATCCATTGTGCTTTATTAACCAGTGCCTGCAAACAGATACTCAAAAGGCATCTCTTCAATATTAGCAAGGCTCAACACTAAAGTGACTCACACTATCCCTGGATAGCTCAGCCTCTGGCCTCAGAAGGACACTCTCATCTACAGCACGGATGCTACACAGGGAGCCTGGTGCAGCCTGCAAATGGAGATGGACAGCCGATCCTGGGAGAGCCACAGTGTCTGAGAAGCCAAGCTTCACCTGAAACAGCAGAAGAAAGAGGGACTGAAGAAGTTTACAGAGGAAGGAAAGGGGACACTGTGGCTACTCAATTCTGCTGGACATCTATTGCCAATTTGCACTTACTTAGCTACCCTCCAGCATGCCTGTCCCATTATGTTTTGCGCACTACTTACATGGTTCCTGAAGCACTTGGAGACTTTCAGACTGAAGGTGTCAGCTGCCACTTGTCCCTCAGGGAAGGCAGTGTAAACAAAGAGGGTAGCCATGGGTGAAATTAGGTCAATAGGCAGAGTGACATTGAAAGCTCCACTATACTGATCTGAAGGAAGGAGAAATAGAAAAAGTACAAGAGGCAAGGAAGTCTGTCTCCAAGGTTTAAGGCAGCAACATGCTCATCCTCTACAATACTTAGTTACTTGCATAAAAACTATTCTGCCTTGCTTCTGGGGAGGCCACAGATAGATGAGGATGTAGGTTAGTGCCATTTTGTAGCAGTGACCTTACGTCATGAGGGATCTTGACAGTAGTGTGCACTTTGAAGAGAAATTACTTTCTATGTGAGTCCAGCAAAAAGATTCTGTGAGTTTTCTTGGAGATCTCTGATAATTCCTGCTTGGCAGATAAACTGTGACAATTTTTTCATCATTTGATCAGAAAAAAAATTTAGGGAAATTAAAAGACAGAGGTGATATATTTGCCATTTCCTCTTGATCTTTTGTGCCAGCTCTGTTGCTTCCTGTTGGCCTCAGATCTCTTTTCTCTCCTTCCCCATTTAGGCTGTAAGGGTATTCCTGTTGGGTCCTTAATCTGTTCCTGGTATTTAGATGCTCTTACCTGATGGTGGATCAAGAAGTACTGTTGTTTGCCCATGATGCACAAGGGATCCTCTGGCCAAAACCTAAAGGGGAATGAACAGAGCAAAGGGTTGATAGTGCCTCTGCTCCATGTCTCTGGGCCAGCAAAGGGCCCTGTGCCGACACAGACCCGTCTCAAAGCTGACTTCGTTGTCAGTGCTGCCCTACACTCACCAGGTGGTAGAAGTCTGCTCTGGCAGCCCTGTCCCCCAGCTCTGTGTCTAGGATGTGATAATGCACCGTGACCTGCTGCATGTCCCTGCAGGGCAGCATTGCCTGCACTGGTTGGATCCTCACAGAACTGCGGCTGGAAGAGTAGAAGGCCCTCAGAGTGCGGGATGCAGTGCCGTAAGACACCTTCACATTCCGACCGTTTAAGTCATCTGGCTGCGTCTTTGCCTGTGGCACAGAAAAGGTGGCTTGGTGTCTGAAGACTTCTCACAGCTCTCCCCATGCCAAAACTAAGACTGACTGCACAGTGGGCTCTGAACTCTCCCAGGGTAAGGTGTCTATTTTCACCTAAGCCAAGCTCAGTCAGCTCCTTTCTGTGGAGCTTTGGCACTGCCCACCCTGGCACACTCTGGGGTAACCAGCATCTAAACAGGAGGCAGGGAGCTGTATACCACTAGGGCTTGGGCTAGAACCTCAACTTCTGCAATGCTGCTGCTACCCTGGGAACAAGACAGATCATTAGACTGTGTAGAGTGACTTATTAGTAACTGGATCAAACCACTGAACCCTTTGGTTCTGTCTGGTATGTGTGGGGAAAATATCAGCATGGATCTGGCCTGATAATGTATTTTACTGTTCAGTGTTATTCCATTTGCACACTTTTAGCACTTTCCCTAATCCATAGGGTTGGGGTGGCAGGAGACAACTGAAGATCAATAACCTTGCTCATCTTTGACCCATGACCTATCTGCACTGATACTATGATATTAACATCATGTAGACTTCCAGCAAGGTCAAGATCTACCATCTAAGATACTGTATGCACTCTGATAAAGAGACAGGGCTTGCCTCAAAGTGCCTTGACCTTGAAGTTTAGATAGGACAGGTATTAGAAACCTACCCCTACAACCAGACAAGAAAGCCTTCCTTGTTCATGGAAAGCAGATGCAGAACTTTCCTCTGTCAATTCCCTGTAGGTGGCATCCCTATTTAGCTCCCTACATCCTGTTACCTGCTCTGCTCCAAGTTGCCTTACAGCAACTGCTTCCTTACTAGCCTTCCTTCTTTGCCTCCTAAATTTCTGCCTGTCATATCCCAGGTTTCTCCTAACTCTTATGCTATGAGGAAACATAATGCAAACTGATCACTGACATTTTCTTCTCTACATGTACTTTCAGATGCTTCTTCCTTAGCTCCTTTCCTATCTTCCTGCTCCATACTATGTGGGAGCCCTTCCTTGTCTCTCTGTCCTTGCCCAGCCCCACAACACCCTTTCCACCTCAGACAGAGGTGCTATGTAGGTAGACCTCAGTCACAACTTCATGGGGCCTCTGTCCACTGCCCCATTTCTCTTCATGCCTCCTGACTCCTCAGAGACTGTGTGGCACCAGGGGCCAGAACGCTGGCTCTGCTATGGGCTATTCCTCTTCCCCAGATCTGTCATTTCACTGCTCCATGCCTCCATCTCCCTGGCTATACCGAGACAATGACGTAGACTATAGGTCTGAGGGATGCATTGCTTACTGCTAGCCAAATCCAGTGTAATTATTGGGCTTAACCTGTAATAGAACTTTACTGCTGTTGTCCCACGTTGATGTCTCTAAGGTGAAAGAGGCCATCCCAGTGTCATCTGTAAAGTAGGTCTTGGTCTGCTTCCTGCTACCACGGGACACTGTGAGAATCACCTCCTTGTTCTTCAGGTGCGTCCCATTGGCGCTTTTGAGTTCCAGCTGTAAAAAGGCAGAGAACAGTCAGAGAATTGGAGGCCTCAGGACTGAAAACCTACCTCCCAGTAGACATCCCACTTCCCCTCTCTGCAAAGGGACTCCCAGTGTGACCCCTAACTCCTCCAGCTGCTCCCCATTTATGCAGCAGCCATCTCATCCGGAAAAGCCATGTGCCCATCCTGTGGTCACACCTTTGGATTACTGCTTGGTAGAGATGTCAAAGGAGAGACTGGGACAGAAGACTCTGCTAGCAGCTTTGGGCAGCTCAGAGCAAGGGGACTCCTCAGTATTTCTGTGCCTGTCAACCCCTCAGGCCCAGCTGCTGAGCTTTCCATGTTTCTGCTCTGTTCACTTACATTTCCATAGTAGGGAGCTCCCTGCTGATAGTAGTAGCTTGTCCCCCAGAATTGGAGAGTTGTGATATCAAAGGTGACCTTGCAGTTTTCAGTGGCGTTGAACTCCACCCCTAGGAAAGAGGTGCATGCAGGTGAGTATCATGCATCCGAGCAAAGGCAGCAAGACTGGATGGACCGAGGTAAGGGATGGACACACAGGGGATTGTAGTTTGTCCATGTAACTTCAGGAGTCCTTTAACAGACACACTTGGCAATAGTGTCTCCTACATTCTGACCTGCTAGAATGACAGCAGTCTACCAGGATGTCTCTGTCAAATGCTCTTTCTGACTTTGTTTAAGATAGTCCTACTCACAATTGTCCACCTCCATTCTCCTCCCATTCTCACAGCAGAGTCACTAGAAGGCAACATTTTCCCTTGCCTTCACAACGTTATTTTATAGTCTGCTGTCTTGTCATGTGATGCCATCTGAAATCACTGCAGTTATTTGCTAAGCAAATGTGTGTCACTGCTTTCAGCAAGGGGCTGCAAAACAGTTTATTTTAAGGAAAGGTTTGTAAAATTTTGTAAGAGAGAAAACCTTACAGGATGGGATATTTAACAGGAGCTCTGGACAAGTAGCCTCATCTCCCTATCTATCATCTGGGGTGTGGAGATAAATCTGATGAGGAGCTATTTATTACTGGTACACAGTCAGGGCCTGGGTTATCACTGGTTTCTCTGAGTCTCTCCTCATTCCAACGGACTTTCCTAAAGTATGGTTTAAGAACAAAAGAACCTGGCCTGGTCCACCTCTGTGCGCATTTCTACTGTGAGCAGAAGATGAGAAAAAGCAGCTCGATGTCCATCTCTGCCAAACCAAGGTGGCTGTCAGAGCTGGACCAGCCACAACAGCTTATGGAGGAGCAAGCATCTGCAACAGAGAACTTGCATGTCCTGTGTGAATAAGACCTGGGTGGTATGATACATGAGAACATCCATGCTGTCACGGTGCTCTCAGGAAACACACAACCCTCTGAACACTTGATCCCATGGGAACCAGTGCAGAAAGTTCCAGTGGTTTGATGGGAAGACACAAGGATCCATAAGGAGTTTTACAGATGAAAACCCAAAGACAAGCGTGTTGTATGAGTGTAAAGTAAAAGATTTTCCACTAAGAGTAGAATCAGTTTTTGCTACCTGTTCCACTTTCTTTCAGAAAAGCCACAGCTTCCAGGTTGAAATCATAATTGTCACCACGCTTCTGGTGGTAGAACTTAATATTCACCTCGGTGGCAAAGCAGCCGTCCTCGTTTGTCTAGGGATGTGAAATTGTATCTGTTAACCAATCATGAATGCACTAATCCATTCTGCAGTGTAGATCAAGCCCAAGGCCCAGAAGTCTAAAAGTACGTGACTAAGACACTTGAGTTAAAGGAGCAACTCCCATACTGGTAAGAAACGTACTTCTTTCCTGTGGTGCAGTCACTAATAGGAGATGCTGTTTCACACGTGCGTCTCATCTTTACACACTTGCTCATGTGCCAATGGCAAACATGAGTTGTCATTTCTCCTTGACAACATGCTTTCTTCTGCTAGGGTAGGATCTATCTTTAAGATATGTAGTGGGTTACTTAAAAATATGTAAACAAATCTAGATACATTTCCAAACCTAAACATGAATAAGTAAAGTCTGTGCTGAACTGAAATTGCTTACTTAGATGCAAGAGGTATTTTCTGTGTCTCCAAAAGAGCTATTTCTGTGGAACAGCACATAGCTGTTTACACCAGATTAAAAGGTGGTGCTAAAAAGAAGCCAGTGGAAGTCAATTGATATGGACAGTGTCTGTATTTTTATTGCCCTGTCACAATACCTGTTTTGTAGGCAAATCTGCAGTAGTTAGCTTGCCTACACATGCTTCTTCCTTTGAGTGCTTCTAAGTGCAGTTAGACAAACCACTGAGAAGGGCTAAGATTGCTGTACGGGAGAGTTAAGGACATAGCAGTCATTCATCTCTGAGCAAAGAGCATGCTGCTTCAATAGCTGATGCCTGTCGCACTCCTTCCTTTAGTATTCTTCCCTCTCTTTGCCCCTGTTCATATATTTTGCAAGAGGAGAGGATGTCCCATGTGCTCACCTCGCCAGTGTAATCCTTACAAATACTGCGCTTAGCTTTGGAAGACTTCCGATTATACCGGATATGTTTACGGCACACCACAGCCTTCACACTACCTTGGACTGGTTTCCCATATGTGTACCTGGCAAACATAGCAGAGAGCACTCACACTCACATACAGAAACATTGGCTCAAAGGTGAATAAAATGATCTTCAGCCTGTGGTTTGCAGCCAATCAACCCATCAGCGTGCAGTACCTTTATGGTTCATGAGCTCAGGAGAGACCAAGAAGTTAAAATGATTTCATCACATTGAGACAGAAGGTAGTGGTGGGTGAGTTCTTTCCAAGCCAACACTGGTCCCACCAGGCAGTGCTAGGGGACATTGTGCTGGCCACAAGTTGAGTCATTATTCCTTCCACACTGGCACTAACCAATGCAGCGGAAGTACTGTACCATAGGGCACATGCCCCGCTGATGGTATCCACTGCCACACTTTCAAACTCACAGAGAAAGGAGTAGGGAGACAGAATATGGAGAAAGGTGAGAATCCAGGAGAATTCCTTAGCAGAGGATGCCATGGAACCAGATCTTGGGATGGGGGAGGGTTGGTAGAGACCATTTTGAACTCAGTTATTGATAGCTGTGCAGTTTCCAAACCAGTAAGAATGCACCTTCTGCCACGATAAGTCAGCTCACATGCCACAGATGTGGAGACGGAAGTTCTCCTCCAAGATGGTGACCACCTGAGGCATCTGGATGGAGACACTGAACTTGGGCAGCACTGTGTGAAAGGAAGAGAAATATAAGAAAGTAAGAAAAGAGAGAGCTCATTTGTTCCAGTCCTCCTCAAATGGTTGTTCCCAGAAAAGAAATCTCCTTTAATTCCTGACTACCAGCCTAGGGCCTGGTAGCAATGCACCAGCAGCCCAGTGAGGAGAGCATGGAGGGAGTAGATGGACTTATTCGTGTCCACAGAGGACAGCTGTGGGACAATGCCTCAGTCCATTGTCAGGACATGGAGGAGGAGAAAGCCAGTGGGAAAGCCTGAGTGAAAGTCAGTGGTTACACGTACTGTCAGGCAGTTGGACTTCTCAGGTGCTAGCACAGCTAGCACAGCTGTTCACAACTGTATGGCTTATTCAACTCTGTGTGGGAGAGGGGGGCTGGAGGGAATCCATCTTTCTCTGCTGCCATCAGCTTCCTGGGATTCTTACCGTACTCCTCTACCCTGAAGGTATGTGTGCGGTCAGGCATTTTGACGGTGTACTCTCCAACCAGTGCTTCTGCAGCCAGAGAGAAGGACAGATCCACAATGCCTCCCACAGGTGTAACATTCAGCCACTGTGCAATTCGGTTCCCTTTGGGGTCCTGTGTAGGCAGCAGTAGATAGTTATTTACCAGTGCCAAAAGAGACTCTTTTTCAGGATGTCCAAGCTATCACAGCATGGTCTGAGCACACATCCTCTTGTCCTCAGAGGACACAGCTACAGTGCTCAGGTGAGTCTGAGCTCAAAGAGGATAGCAATCTATCATGTTATTGCTCTCTGGTGGCACTGCAATCTCGCTGGCTGCTGCAAATCTATGGTTTACTGCCTGTCACACTAAGATATAGAAGTGGTCTCTCTCAGAGATCCCTGTGGTGATCTGAGCTGGCATAGCCCCCAGGTCAATCCTGACAGCACATGCTGCCCACTATAGAAAGGACGATATAAAGACTTGGGATGCAAGGGCTTTTGTAGGCTTTGTTGACTGCCACAGTCAATCCATGAAGGACAGCATTCTCCCACTGCTGGTTCTTGGGAGGAGCAAGAAGCAGAACTCTGGCTATGGTCACACTGCCCAGCTAGGAAGGACTTTAGTGCTCATTGCAGAGGGGTTGGACTAGATGACCTTAAAAGGTCCCTTCCAACCCAAAGATTCTATGATTCTAGGAGCTGATGGGTGCTTTATAAACATATGGAGCAAGTGGGAACTGTTGTCTGAAAGGGTGAAACTGGATCAGAGTACTGTGTTTGTATAAACTGGCATAAAACATTGCACAGGTGTCTCAGAAACCATGTGTTTATGTATTGATTGCTTGGTGGGTATGGCATGCAAATGTGCATAGGCTGCTACCAATCGCTAGTTGGAACTGTGACCTCTCTGCATGGGCTATTACAAACTCCCCACTGCTTTCAGGTATCTTTCCTCAGCTCAGGTGATTGCAGTCCATATTTTACCTGTAATATTGAAACTAAACTAACAGAGTTTAAGGGCAATATCCTGAAAACTGCTTTAGGAAGTTTCTCCAACTGTGTAGGCACAACACTAACTGGTCAAACTTTTATTTTCTGTATGTTAAATGCAAATGTCTCCTTAAAGAAACTTTGGGATTTTCACAAATCTTCAGTGCACAGTCTAGAGGGACTACAGCTCTAGAAAAGTTTTCTGGACAGCTGACTGCTTTTCAGTGGCACCCATCATTTACTGCAGGGATTGCTGTGTGATCAGTGTCATGACACTGATCTGCCACACTTGTGTGGATATTAAAGGAAGGAAGGGCAAGAAGTCAAGAACTGTTCCCATTGATTCTGAGGTAACTGGCTTTCTGCATCTGTATCTCCCCACCATCATCTCCAAACCTGTGTCTTCCCCAATGTGAGAAGAGGTGACCACTTTCAATAAAGCAGATGCTTTACCTTCAGTTCCACCAGACGATGCTGTGGGAAGGAAACAATAGTTACTGGTGGGATGGTTTCAGGTAAATTACCACCCACCTCCCTGGAATTTTTTATCCCCCAACCATCCACGAGTCTTCCTTAAGCAATTCTGAGGGACTGCCCGTGATCCAACATCATGAGCAGCTCCTGAGTTGCAGGTGATGATCAATGCTGTTTGTAAGCACCAAAACCAACACTGAGCCTAGCTGCCCACAGATTGACCACCTAGCTGGGCCAAGCACTGATCCAGAAGCCATGGAGGCAACCCACAGCATTTTCAGACTTACTAAGGTTTCTTCCTTCTGGACTTACCGTTTCATTGCTGGCAATAAAGTTCTGATCCAAGGTTACAATTCGCAACTTGACTATAGAGCAAAAGAAAAACAGGACTGGCTGAAATGAAATCAAGTCTGTTAATAATAATAAGAATGGATGGCTAAGAAAGATATGCCAATGCGCTTCACTGAGAAGGTGTGGGCAGCAGCTAGCCCCACTCCTGGGCCTCTGCCCAAAGCCTTGCTATGGGCTGGCAGCCTGCTGGAAAAAAAGTGGCAGGAGAAGCAGTCTGGAGATTCTGGGAAGGCTGGCTGCCTTGGTGAGAAACAGCATTTTTCTGGGCATTGGACCTGCCATAGGGCACCCAGTCTTGCCTGCAGTGAAGGTCATGCCAGTGGAGAGAGTGGAGAGGCATGGGGCAAACAGCTGTACCCTGTGGTGACCTGAGCTGTGCTAGGGCAGTGATGGGCCTGCAGGACCGCGATCCTCGCCTGACGGCGTCTGTGGGAGAGAGAGGGACTTCGGGCACTGACAGGCTATTGTGGCTTTGACTGGAGCAATCACGACCATAACACAGCAGCATCTGAACTTTTTCTCAAGCATCAGCCAAAACACACACGCCCTGTTCACACTGGCGTGCTGTCTGAGTATGGCTAGTAACAGAGAAAACACTTGCTGACATAGCACAGAGGCATCCCCAAATCCCTCAAAGCCTAGAGGGGAAATGAAGCCTGTGACCCATCTCCCTTGTAGAGCGGGCCCCAATCCAAGCACTAGAGGCTACCCCGTATTTTGTGGCCTAAGGACTGCTCTTTCTCACAAGACATGGCATTCTGTCCATACCACTCTGTCCAGGTTTGTAGACAGGTTTGTCTGTCTGGATAAAAGTCTTCTTGTCTGCGTGCTTGATGAGGACTTTCTGTTTCTTCTCATACTCTGAGTTGGCTCCCAAGACTGTGATCCCAATAAAAGCCACTTCATCGGGGTTTCCAACAGGAGGAGGGACCTGAAGGCATAGTTGCAACCGTCATTCAGGGTGGATCTCATTGATGGATACCCAGGCTTTCGGAATAATGATTATGATACTGCTTTTGTATTGCTCCAGTTTTTCTTGCCCTGAAAGACCTCACAGTACTTTTCAGAATGTTTGCTAGAAGAGTAAAATATCAGTGGGGCTACACAGCAGGAAGGACACTGGCAAACTTATACAGACTGAAGCAGAAGATTCAGTGCACGATTAAGATGTCCCCGTGGGAAGACACAATTCTTTGTCTTCCTGCCCAGCAAGAGCAGAACTCCTGTACTATCCACCCTACCGACAACCCTTGAAAATATCTTCCTCACCTGGAAGCTTGTGCAATGAAAGAAGGTGAGCTGAGAGATCGACTGAGTGATCAGACTCTTGTTCCCAGCTCTGCTTTGCAAGGTTACTGTCACGCGGATCGGGACTGCTTGCTTTCTGCTGAGCTGGAGGCACACTGTCTCTGAGAAGGGGTAGTAGAGCTGAGATGGTATTGCCACAGCATAATTTCTATTAAAAAAGAAAGAAAAAAAAAAAAAAGTCAGGTGAAACTGATTTTCTAAGAGGTCAAGTTTTGACCATAGGATTTGAGTACTTCCTAATAAGATTTCTGGTCTCTTCATTCCACTGTCACAATGCCAGTGGGGCAAGATCACACTGTTCTTCTCATCTGTTGGTACTGCAGCCATTAACACCGAGTCTGCACTACATGCTGCATGCACATGTAAAAAGATAAAGTCACTGCTTCCAAAACTGAAAGTCAAAATAAGGTGAAGAGACCTCCCCACATCACCCAAGGGATCAGCAGCAGAACTTGGCTACATTGCAGGTTGACAGCCTTTTCACTGAATACATTTCACCATCAGTTTGCTTGGCTGGTTATCTGCCTTCAGTCCTATCAACTATTCTTGAGCTCAGAACCAATGCCATGCGTATGGCACACAGTGTCCTGACTTTGTGTCACAGAATCGGTTAGAAGGGACCTCTGAAGATCATCTGGTCCAACCCCCCTGCCAAGGCAGGATCACCTAGGGCAGGTTGCACAGAAAGGCATCTAGTTGGGTTTTGAAGGTCCCAGACATAGGTCTTCATGGGCACCTTCTTTTCACCTCCTGACAATCCTTCCTCTCTTATTCCAGATCTCGCATCTCTGTGGCTACTCTCATAGATGTGCTCATGGATAACACCAAGAAGCTGTTCATATTGGGTTTTTTTTTCATCTTATACTACACTGCGGCAACTAGGACTGAAGAAAAACCAACACTCAAGCAGGTTTGAAAACTCTTATCAGTGACTCCTCCTGCTTACTGCCTCTGGGCAGGTGCAGCCAGTGGCATGTTTTGCAGCAGCAGGAGGGCAGGGACGTGACCTGTTGGCAGTTCTTAGCTGGAGCTCAGCACCCTGGAAAGAGGGACTCAAAGTCCTGCTGGCCAGGAGCCTTGAGTGCTTTCATACTGGAGTGCTGTTGAGCTGCCCTGAGCAGCTTGTCTGCTGCTAACATTAGGGGATCTGATAACAGATGCCAATGGCATTTTGATTTTCCTGCTTAAGCTGATTCATGACACCTCTCCCCTGCCACTGGGCCAAAGGATGGGATCAGCACTAAAGACTACTGCTTGAACCTCCCATACCTCCCTTGCTCCTTATGACCATTTACTCTGGAACATTTTCTTACGTGTCTTTTCCAATTCAGCCCTTGCCTTCTGAGCTATAAAAGTACAAGACAACACCTCTGAGGCTGTCACTCAAGGATCCCAAAAGCCAGACGGGACTACTTTCTCATGAATCTGCAAAAAATGCTGGCATACAGGCGGACAGTGTATTGAAGCAAGCAGTACCTCCATAAAGCAAAGCTTGATGTTGAAGGTAACAGCAGGAAATGGGTAGCAGTAAGCATCATTTGAGCTGGAGCTGTCAGGCTGTGGAACATGACCTAGAGGAAGAGGCTGTACTCCCACTGGAAAAGGTTTTTAAAACTAGACTTGTGCATGCCACACCACACACAGCAGGAGCGAACCCAGCTACGACCCAGTGACATATTTCACACTGTAACATCTACTGTTCAAGCACAGCTCTGTTTCTGTTTGCGCTTATGCTATTCCTGCAAAACCAAAGGCCTTCAGAAAGCAAAAGCAAGTTCACAAGCCAGTAAGTATATCACAGCAGTGCCTGCTGGAACAGGAGTTGCATTCCTGATAAAGTATATGAAGAGAAGCAGTGCTGGGAACTGTCTTTGTCAGAGGTCTGAGAAAAGGCATGGAGGAAGCAGGCAGACAGCCAAGCCAGATGAACACACTGCTTTACAAATAGTGTCCCTGTTTGTTAGATATCTTGGGCTCATGTTTGCCCGGTTTGTAGAGGCACCCAGCTTTGTCTGCTAAAGATTTAAACGGTGACCTATGACTCTGAGGAGAAAAGAATAGCCCAAAAGGAAATATATTCTGGAGCACAGTAGGAGATGTGAGATGTTGGCAGGTCAGAATTAAACACATGCAGAAAGCTAGCAGAGCTGCTCTGCCCGAGTCCTTGCAGAAATACATGGTCTACATCAAAGGCACTAGAGGGAGGGACAAGTAGTAGGGAGAGTGTGGGGGGGAGGGTGCATGAGAACCAACTGAAATTATGCCTCTCTGGAAAAACACTCCTGGTCTTAGGACTTCTGTCCTGTTAATGTCACACACACACACACCTCCTGTCAGGAATCCCCACAGACCACAGCACATATGCAAAGCAGCTGAAGTTCTTACAGCATTGCAGGCATTCCGGCTGTGCTAGGCAGGAGAAGGATGCTGCTCCACAGGAAAGCGATGCTCCACATAGCGGATCACAGGTCAAATCCCTCCACGGAAAGATGAGCCTCTCCTCTGTCCCCCCTTTGACCCTGCTTCTGCTGCTTTCCTTCTCCCCTCTCCCCCTCATCCAAGGTTGAAGGACTATGCAGCTCCTGCCCTGACAGGGTGCCCGTCACTCTCTTGGCTTCGAAATCAAGAAGGTGGAAATCATGCTGCGCATGGCTGGGGCTGGGATGTGGGCGGGTGGAAGGGGTGGAGACAGTGTTTATTGCCTACACACCAAAGGCACTTGCCTCGAGGCTTTGTCAGGCTTGTTGATATTTCTCCGGGAGATGTCTTGCTCTGTCTTCTTATGCAGCACAGCTGATGGCAGCAGGAGTGCTCAGTTACTTTCTGTATTTGGTACAGGAGCACAATTTTTATAAAGGTGTCTTTACCAGGATTTAATCAGAAACATCCTGGGGCAAATTCATTCTTTGTGATGTCAGTGGATTTTGTTTCAGGGTTCTACTTCTGTAGAACTTGTTTTTTATGTATTATTTACTTCTTACTGAAATTTCACTGCTGCCTTGCAGCCTCTGGCCAGCCCAGCCCAGGGCTCCACACACAGCTCTGCCAGTGCCCCCCACTCCTCCCTGGAAGAAGGGAAGAACTTTAGCATGTTATTATCTTTTTTTTTTGTTGATCTGTTCCCATTAAACTTCAGAGGCAGCCAACTTGATGACTATTCAGAGATGCAGAGCCATGGGGAGTGTTTCTGAAAGGAGACAGAACTCTGATTGTGTTTTGTTCTGCTAGTTTAGGCTTGAACTCAAAATCCTGTTGAATTCAGAGAATCAAATATGCTCCCAGATCAGTGACATACAGTGCTTTAAACCTTCAGATTATCTGAATGTCAGTGCTAGGTTAAAGGCTAGTGTGTTCCTGTTACATCGGACTGTGTGCTAGGAGAGTGGGGACTGTGCCAAAATAAATCCAGGAGATTGCTTCAGCTGAGATCAAAGAGTGTGTGGATGGCAAATTCACTCTATATTGTGTACCTTTGCTTATGCTCTGCAAAAACGCAACTGGGGCCAGGGCAGGATGAGGACAACCACCTTCAAATGAGTTTGTAACTAGAGGGCAAATACATCCAAGCCCTATTCACTGCTGCCACCCAAGGAAAAAGTTGCAGTGTCTGAGAAGGGAATATGGCAGAGATGGGTGGTGGTGTCAGTGTGGAACTACCTTATGGCTAATGAAAGCTGGCAGAAGACCGGACATCTGGCTTGGGGGATGTAAAGCAGATATTTGCTAAAATATGTGGGTGCTTAAAATGTCTTGCTTTAGTTGGAAAAGCCTACAGTGGAGCTACGAAGCGAGTTGGCAGTGGGTGGCAGGAGCAACCTTGGAGAAGGTTCTGTACCCAGAAAGATCAGACATGGCTGGGATGGTGTTGCATTAACAGGCAGAGCAATTTGGCAGAAACTAAACCCCCTTGCTTTCCAGTCGATCCTCACATATCAGAGGGACTGGGGGCAGCTGAGCTTAGGTTCTGAGTGATGCCCAAAGTTAGCGTTAGTAGTCTGGTCGTGCCCAACACCTTCGTTGGACTATGATGGGTCCGGATGCACTACTAACACTACCTACTCAACTGGACACCTCCTGAACTCATACGGCCGCACTCAGAGGTACGGTCACATTCAGGGACAACATACTCGGCTGAGTCAATCAATAGTGCAATTTATTGAAGCAACAGACACACAGGTTCTTTGGATTGCCGGTGATAAATTCACTGTCTACAAAACACGTGCAAATGGCAAAAGTATGAGTAACATCGCTTGGCTACAAACACGTTAAAAGATGTAAAGTGACTCTATAGAGATTTCTAAGTTTCCCAGGGAGGCACTTGGTATGACCAAGTGTTCAAATCTTATCCAAAGGCGTCCCGATGGGGGGGAAGAGAGGCTCAGCCCGTCGACCGATCCCAGAAGTTAGAGTAGTACACAACGATGGTATCTTCCCTAACATTCTCTTCTCCAAGCTATTTTTATATTATTTTTTATCATCCAGGTGGAGCTTGAGTGACTCTAGTCATACATACCTTTATCAGGATTGGTTCAGAATTCTCTCACTTCACGTTTAAAGGTACAGTCTAGGAAAAA
>NW_010536766.1:30748-40921 GCF_000687285.1 Phaethon lepturus | reverse complement strand
ACTTTTGAGAGGGGTGTGCGTTTTAGTATTATAATGATATTATAATAAGCAAAGTTCACTCCAAGTATAGCATTTCATCAGAAACATGACAGACCGTTGGCTTGGGGTAGTGAATATGCAGTTTATCAGTTCCATTGTACCTTCAAGTTCCCTATATCTTACAGAGCCTGGCCGTGGTGTCTTCACTCCACTCCACCCTCTGTACAGTTCCTCTTAGAGTCAGCACACCAAGTTCCCCTGGTGTGGTAACATCTAAGGTTACAGGCCTAGGGAACTCCTGTGGAATGGATCCCTTGCATATCAGCCGCACAACACCCTGGAAGCTTCTTCAGTGCTGTACCTTTCTTTAAAATATGGATATAAGTTAGATTTCTAGGTCACCTCCAGCAATTATTCCACAGATGGATAGGTGGATAGAGGTGCAGGGAATGGAGGTGCAGGGAAGGGAGCTGAATTCAAAGGTTTTTACTCCAAGCTTTGATTAAATACTGTGTGAGGAGAAGGTCAGTAATGATGTACAGAGAGAGTACTGAGGATGCTTTTCACAAGCTGAGGACAACAGCTGATGTGCAGCTTTGGTTCTCATTGGATGCTACAGCCTACCCCCCAGCCACAGCTGGTCCTAAGTCCCCTTCAGCCTGGGTTAGAGGTCACCCACCCCACATCTCACCCCCAGTGCTCTGGCACCCCATGGCCTGGAATACCATCTGAATGTAGATGTGGGTGGAGAACTGTGCTATGTGGCCTTTACTCTGCTGGTGGTGGAAGAAAGTAAATATTAGCTAATGTCATTAGCCTGGAAGAGATTCTATCTACATATAACAAGGCCCCCACTCTTTGGACTTAGGAGCATCTGAGGAGGGTATTTAGGATTGTTCCAGCCCATCAGTACAGATGTGGATCAGCACAGTGTGGATCTTGTCAGCTGTCTGTCCCAGCCCAAGCAATGGGAGCACCAGTGCTCCTCTTAGCCCTCATCCTATTCCCAGTGGCAGCTGCAGCAAGCCTGGAACCGTGAGATTATCTCCTTTCGATTTTGAGGGGCTTGGTGGAAGGGACTGCCATTGAAGGGTGGTGCTGAGGTGCTGCACTATTTAGCATCACAGACCGGAATGGGTGGGGCCTTGTTCTCAGGAAGGCTGAGCAGAAGTAGCTCCTACCGAGTCCCGTTGGAGTGCTGGGCTGTCGAGCACCACTGCAGGTGAAGCCCTTGCAGTTTGCTTCTGCAGGCACCGCACTGCGCACACTGCAAAGCTACAGGTGCCACATGTTTTGCTTCTGTTCATCCTGTGCTGGTAGGGATGAAATCTGGAGTGAGGATTGAAGCTTTATGCCTCAGCCATTGAGTCTTTGGCTTCATTCCTCACACAGCCTTGCTCTTCCAGTGTACTTGGAATTAGAGTATCGTACACTGGGCAGCTGTGTCCTGGCAAGGTGGTGACAGACAGATACCAGGAGCCCTCTGGTTCCACACTGGGCATGTTGTTTCTTTCTGGTATGGAAAGGGAGCTGCACTGTAATCTCTTCACTGCAGGCCTGCAGACGTTTCTGACCCCTGGTCTACCTCTTCATGAAAGCATCAGAGGTGGATCCTGACCGTCCACCTCAGCCTCTGAATTGTTTTTGAACATCTTCTTCTCTCTTCTAATCACTATATGGTGGTGTTCGCTACTGTCATTCTCCAAGAGGAGAAGCTCTGCATTTACTTCAGCTCGCTGTCTGAGGCAGTCCACCTGGTTGTCACCTTGGAAGTGATAAACCAAAATCACACACTGGTGGAACAGAATGTGGAGAAGCCAGGCACTTTTCAGTGCATCACCTTCCAGGTGAGGGTAGCTGTGGCTGCTGATTTGTCAGTGGATGCTCTCACCTTCACTTCAAACAGGAGCCCAGCACTTCTCTGGGTACGTGTCCTTTGCCTTGCCATGGGTTGCAAGCAGGTTAAGTGTATTTCCCTACCAGTGCCAGGCAAAATACAGCAGTGTCCTGGAGCCTAGAAAAGTAAGGAATCTTTCATGTGTAGATAAAAACATGTTCTTTTGATATGTATCAGCCCATTTCAGCCTGTTGGAAAACATTAACTTTCAGTTTACTCAGTGTTTAGTCCCTAAAAATGTTTGTATATCACAGTGCAAGTCAATGTATTGGGAATACATTCTTTTCATCCCTGCTTCCTCAGAAGCCTGCCCCTCCAGCTCTGGGAGGACCATTCTCCTCTAAAGCCGCATCTATACAGCAAGGTGTAGTTGCAGCCTGCATAGACATTGTGCTTGCTTTAATATAGCTGTGATGGGTGGTGATGGTGCTGAATCCACAATGAACTGAATTTCACTTAGGCAGTCTGGATATTTTCTGTCATTGCAACTTCGCTGCTCTAGTTAGCTTAACTAAACACAGAGGCTGGGGCACAACTACAGGACCTTCAGTTATATCTCTGGAGAGCCATGGGGATGTGTTCAGTGCTGAGGCTCTACAAACTGCCCTTGTCTTCCTCAGCACCATACTAAGTTGCTGTGCCTATGCCCTGATTGTCCTGCAGATTCAGCAGAACTCAAGGAGGGAATGTGGTCACTTCTGGTTCTTGCATCAACCAGACAATGATTAACTAGGCGTTTGGTGCCAGCCCGTCTGGGAGAGCGAGTCCTGGCTCTGGAAAGGAAGCCAAGGAAGCCTGCCCTTAGCAAAAAGAAGCTTTCTCCTGGTGAGCTTGGTCTTTCTGATACTGAGATGTCCTGGTTTTGCCTGATCAGTATCTCATCTCCCGTTACTGTCTTGGTCAGCTCCAGATCTGACTTCCTTATGGTTTTTCCTGGTTTCATAAAAATCTGACATTTATGTGAAGTGGGAGAATGACATGTCAGTTGGTTCATTCTTAGGTTCATGAACAAGAGACAGGCAGTGACTGCTTCTTCTCCCTGTAATGACGAGTGGGTTAGAGACAGAGTCATACAGTGGAATTTGGACTCTGAAGTTTGGGTATTTTTTAACAGTGAGATGATGTCTCACATCTGGGATAAGATGCAAAGTCTCTGACGAATTTTTTTTTCCATTTCCTTGTATCAATCAACCTAGGTGCCAGAGTTCATTCCCAGGAAAAGAGATGATTCCACGTCACATCTAGGACACCTCTCTTGGCTGCCTCTCCTCTTACAAACTAGGGGGCTTCAGTGTCTCCTGTGTCTGAGTGATGCTAATGTTGGAGAGGCAGGGTGGGAAAGATAGTAAAGGGGAGAAAGAAATGTGGAAAGAAGCAAACATGACAAAGAGAAAGGCAGAGAAAAGAGAATGAGGAAGCTGAGGAGCACAGAGAAGACCATGACTAGGGAAAGGAGAGAGCTAATTCTAAGGGGGAGAAGGGAGGAGAGGGAAGTTGGAGATTTTGGTAGGGCAGGTGCCACTGTTTCTCCTACTACTTGTAGTCTTAGGCAGTTTGGTTTTTTTAACCTAACAGCCAGAGAATGTGATTTTTCTGCATGTCCTGATCCACAGTGGGGACAATGTGCTCTTTGAGGGTTGCAAGAAGGTTCTGATCGAGCCCCAGAAGAATGTAATTCTGGTAGAGACAGACAAGGGCTTATACAAAACTGGAGAAATAGGTAAGGCAAGAAGGTGGTGTATGGAAATTGTGAGGAAAGGGTCAAAGTAGCAGCCACATGGAGGGGGGAAGGTTTCACCAACGGCAGAAAGTTAAGCTAGTTGGAGATGGAAGAAAGCAGATCTCTATTATTGGGTGTTTCCAGGAACAGGAAACAGGATGAGTCAGGATGTTTCCCCCTGAGCTGTGCTGCATAAAATGGCCAGCCTAATGCTCCTGGGTGTTGTTTTGGTGAAGTTTCTACAGCCTGCAGCTGCATATAAACCTCCCAGACAAAGTCCTCTGGGGTGGGAGATGCTGAGGAGGGCTCAGCATTCCTCTTTGGGGAAAGATATGAATACAGAGAGACATGAATACTGGAGAACAGAAAAGGAGAAGCAGATTTATGTAAGGGCATGTTGCAGCCAGAATGCTTTACTATCCTTTTCTTTATATCTCCAGTGAAATTTTGTATTGTGAACCTCAGTGAGGACCTTAATGTCATTAAAAATGAGGTACCACCTTATGCTGTTGTAGAAGTAGGAACCTCAGCATGAGACATATTAAGAGGCTCATGAAAGAGACATCTCCATGCCTGTTAAGCCATGAGAACAAACGATTTTTGAAGGGAAATCATTCATCCACTGGCGTCTTGGAGAAAAACTGCAGTGTAAGCTAGCACAGAGGGAGGAGGAGACCTAGTGTGGCGTCTGGATAGGGCAGAACTTTCTGGTCAGGGGCCCACATCAGGCAGTGTTGTTAATACTGGTTTACATGGATGCCCTTTTGCTCTGTACAAATCTGAGCTTGTGTTTCTCTTGTTTTTGCAGTATTCCCAGGTGTGGCTGCAGGTAAGTGACAAAGAACTGACCAAAGGGAGATGTCTGTCTCTTTTACTGTGCCCTTTCACTCCTGGACAGGGTTGTGCCACAAATGTAAACTCATAAGTTTATGGTTATGGTTCAGGTTCAGGGGAAGCCTTTTCTATGCAGTCAGCCTGGGTTCTTCACTCAAATCAGCTGCTCTGTGATGCAGATAGCTGAGCTAGAGGCAGGGCAGTAATGAACCTTTGCCCAAAACCTTGTCTGCACAGAGCACAAAGCACAAGGCTAAGCGCTCAGCAGATGCAGCACAGCTGCTTCTCCTTCCCACGGTATTATGGTGTTACCACTTCCCAGTAGCTTTACTGTTCTTGGCAGCCTTTGTAATTCAAAAGTTCCGTAAAAGGATACTGGAGGGAGGAGAAGGAGTCTTGCCTGGTCATCTGGTATCCTCTCTACTGGGGCAAGGGTAAGGCCTCAAAGCGCCTTCTTGTGCCTGAGTATGGCTGGACCTGCCAGGTAGCCATGCTCCCAGTGTGACTTGATGGCTCAGCATGTCCTTTCCCAAATAGGATCCTGAATATAACTGTATTGCTGAGTGGCTGAATGTAAAGTCAAGACATGGCATTGTGGATCTGTCCTTCGCCCTGGCCTCTGAAGCACCCCTTGGGGAGTATACCATCTCAGTGCAACAAGACATGGCTCAAAAAACATTCGGTGTCCGTGAATATGGTGAGACTTGGACAACAGAGGTGAGGGAAAAGCAGTGTGGGTAGCTGAAGAAGACAGCAGGACTATGTGGGCATGTTCACCAGACCTTTTGCCCCGGGAGAACAGCAGACTCGGAACAGGTCTATGCGTACATCTCATGCTGGACTGGAGGTTCTGCAGCTGCATTGGGTACAAGGAAGATGCTGTGGTCTGACATCTTGTGGCTGGGCCCTGTGATGAGCACTTTCTGCTGCTCATTGTCACCCTCTCCTAAGCTAAGTTTACTGTTCACTCCAGCCAGCTGCCGTTATAGGAAGCAGCATCATGCTTTTAGTCCCATTCAGTTGCAGTGATGTAGGTAAGGACAAAACTCTGTGCTGTGTAAAATGTTTATGCTTGACTGAGATGCAGTAGAAAGCAGTTCCACGTGCAACTGTAGCAGCAAATAGAGGATGGTGTGGCTGAAGGGAGTAACACCTATTGCAGCATAGTAATGAATAAGTGGGGACATTACTGTCTTTCCCCCCATCTGGACTGCAGCTATAACAGAACTTACAGTCAGTGCCCATACTCAAATATGGCTTTTTTTCCCCCTCCATTCCTATCTTCCTCGCTTCCATGCAGTGCTGAAAAAATTTGAAATAAAGATTGAGCACCCTCCATTTATCACTACAGTGGATGAGGAATTTCAGCTGAAGGTCTGTGGCAAGTGAGTACATGAATCCATTGTGATCTCTGGCCTTTGGTTCCACAATCACCTCCAGATTGCCCATAGCTGAGAAGTGGCCTTCCAATACGATGTTCTTGCATTACCCTGTGGTTGGGGGAGCCAGATCAATGTCTGGAACGGGCTCCTTCTCACACTTGGTCATTTACTGTGAGGCTGAAAGACACTAAGGATGCTGGGCATAGTGGGTGGAGAGGGATGCAAACTGATCTTAAGGGACGAATTGAAGTTCCTGAGCAAACAAGATACAAAGCTCTCCCAGGCTCCACTTCCCCCCGATGAGGGTGGGGTGTCCTAACTCAAGATTTCTGCTGAAGCGGCCAGTCTCCAGCTGAATGTATCTCCCCTTTGACACAGGTATACCTATGGGAAGCCTGTTCAAGGGAAAATAGATATTACTTTTATCACATTATCCCAGTTCTTGGAAGGTGATTTATCAAGTTCTACTGAGATGAGGAAGAAAAACAGCTGGGTAGGTGAACAAATATGATAGTAGGAAGTATAACCTGCTGGAAATGTTTGTCTCCTTAATCTGACTGAATGCACCTCTGATGTGCACCAACCTGTTTAGTCTGGTGTCTTCGCACTTGCTAGACCTGATCAGACCATTGATTCCTCTTCCTATGACTCTCTTGCTTGAATTACTGCTCTAGCTGCCCATATCTTTTTCAGGAGAAGGTATAAGCTCTGTGTAAGTAATGATGCCTGGGGCCTTTCGCAAGGATTTGTGTCATATTGTATGGAATCAGATCACTGGTTTTATTTGGCCCTGTGACCACTCCCACCAATAAACAGGCTATCAGAGCATCAGATGGTCTGCGGTTTAATACCCTATTTCTTGCTGTATCCATGCAGTTAATAGATGATCTTAAGCTCGCTAGTGTCCTGTCTGAGATTATGTCTAGTGCTGGTTACTTTTTCCGCACATTTGTGTTCATCATACATTTGTGGTTAAACTCCACACTTGGTTATTCCCAGGGCTTTCAGATGCAGTTCTTTCAGCCTGAAAGTCACAAGAAAATATTTCTAAATGTCACACCAGCCAGAAACAAGCCAGAATATAAAAATCCAGCTGGATCTCTGCATCTTTTAAAATGTACTCAGTAGCAAAATATCTCCATCTGGAATGTTGTACAGTCTTAGCTGTGCAAAACACCAACTGAACGCCAGCTCCTTCTCCTGTACCATGTAAGAGGCTCTGTAAGATTCTCCAGAGAACTTAACAGGCACGACTAGAAACAGTTTGTCCACCTCCCCTCTCTGTCAGAGTGGCTGTACACAGTCACTGCCTTAATGCTTGGCAAAGCTCTTGCAATCTGTAACTGGCTGGATGCCCTTGTTTAACACAGCCACATCACAGAGATGGTCATGACTGGAAATCCACAGTGTCAGGCTTTATTCTTCAGGGCCATATAGCTTCAGGGAGGGAGGAGGTTATCTTTATCTCAGGTAAAGACACTCATGCTCTTTCAGCTGCAGGATCTGGGCTTAATCCAGTCTCCTGAATTTGTCTGTGACATATGTGATTAATCACTTATGTGATTTGCCTGAAGCACTTCTTTTCCTGCCACTTTTTTGATGACTGTTTAATCCAAGCATGTTGATTTTCTTCTCTGGCTAAAGTATCCATGATGGGTTTCTGCAACTGCGGAAGACATATAACTATACGTTTTTGAGCTTCCAGCTGTTCCACAAGTTTTTGGAAATACTTCTCTTTCTCTCTGTTCATATTTCTCTTTCTCTAGACAAACAAGAAAGGTTGCACTACTTTTACAGTGAAGACAGAGACTCTGGAATTAAACGAAACTGACAGCTACATAATTGTGATAGGAGAAATGGTGGCAGATGGAACAGGTACTGGAGGATATGTGAAGGGATTCCTTCCTTGCAGCCAACTTCTGATCTTTCTTTCTTTGAAGTTTTTGGGTTTGGCCTTTCTGCAGTGGTTGAATTCCTTTTGAAAAAGTAACTTGAGGGTTCCCAAATCTTCTGGCATGATCATGGTCTCTATTCTTGTACCTCTTCCATCTATTATTACTGGATTTCCTAATCCTGTCCACCCTCATCCCCACTGGAACATAGATAACTTTTGCCTGGACACTGAGCTGCTCCTCAGCCAGTTGCAAAGCCCTGGCTAGCCACGGAAAATTCTGCAACAAACCCTTGCAGTCCTTTCTAATTGTAGTGCACCATTCTGACAGGTAGTCCCTACCCACAGTCACTTGTCCTCTCTTTTCCTAAGCCTGAGACAGGGCTGCTTATGCACATCCCTGTTGTGAGGAATCCCATTCTGCTCCCTTTTAGTCTGACACAATATTGACTATAAGGAGGCAGGTTTTCGATATCAGTGTTAATGTGCACCTAGCTCTGGCATTTGTTTGTCCATTGTTTGAACTGTCACACTGTGGTGGGGTCCTTCAGGCCACTTTTAGGCATCTACAGTGCAGCTGTCTATAACTAAACAGTCATCTAGTTTATCTTCAATAAAGAGAAATAAGTACTTATAAGGTACAGTGCATCATGGCATGAAGCAGAGGGCCCAGAAAGGCTGAGGGAATCACATCTAGGAGAAAGTATTTTCTCTCCTAAATTTAGAAGTTGTAGATGTTGTAGGTAGTGATGAAACACCTTCTTGTCTTCTGCTTCCCGAAGAGCACTGTTAGGGTTTAACAGATTTCTCATCTCTCCAACCAGGAGCAGAGACTATGGAAAAAGCTGTAATTCCTATTGCAACAAGAATGAAGGCTACAGAGTTTATCAACCTCCATTCATTCCACAAACATGGACTACCATACACAGGGAAGGTAACACCCATGAATCCCTTCTCTGCTGAGAATACATTATAGGTCTAATCTTCTGTAGGCAGAAAGCAACAATCTCCAGGAAAGTAAGTGCTGCTCTGCTGGTACCCAGCAACTATGAGTGAAGCCTCCTGTAGAAGCAATTTCTCCTCCCCATCCTAACTTTGTATATTCCCTGGACAGGAATTCTGGGGCCAGCTGCAGTCTCTGGAGGCTTCCTCAGGAGTAGTTCCTGAAACTAGTCTGTGCAATAAAAGGCATATGGGATGGGGGTGGTGTTGGCAGAAAAATAACATTTCCTTTGGACACATACTCATGGCAAGTTGGCAGAAATCACTAAAGTATATCAGTTCACTGGCAGTCATTTCTGACTCAAGTCCCCTGGGTGATGCTAGGACTGCTGTTCCATTGGGGCTAGAAACACTTGTCACCTGGGTCAGTACTAACCCCAGCATGAAGGAGGGCAAGGAACAACAAGAGTTAAGTTGCTGGAGACAAGACTGTTTCTGAACATCAAGAATCCTGCAACATTGTCCACCAAAAAGCTCAGGATCTGAGGAAATCACCTTTTTTCCCCCCAAGATAGGTATCTCATTTGGCTGCACTACCATTTATTTCTAGTCCTACACAGCTGCACATTGTTGTTTTTGTGTATTTATCATGCTTTTATTTGGATCCTTCCAACTTATCTGAAAGCTAGAAGGGTTTACGAAGCCCAATGATAGAAACAATTAATATTAAGCATGGGCAGTGCCTCAGAGTGTGGCACAATGGGGTATTAACTTCCTCCCCTTCTCTGCAGATGTTCTGCCACAGTGAGAATTCCCCCACTCAGAAATTAAATGGTCTACCTAACAGTTGACATCAGCGATCAGGAGACACACTTGTCATTCCTCACAGATGAGAATGGGGAAGTCCACTTCTCGCTGGATACCACCAGCTGGAACAGCACATTGGTTTCTCTGAAGGTGAGCATCAGCCACAAAAAAAAGGAGGATAAAGTGAAGGTAGACTGAGGAAAGGGATAGAAAATGGAAGAAATCTAAGGTTTTGGAGCACAGTCCTCTGGCTCCTGATCTCACTTGACCAGATCTGTAGAAGCAACTTTAATTACTTTCCAGTGCCATCTCCTCAGGGAGACTGGAGGCTGTGCTGCAGCAGTTCAGTCAAATGGTCACCAAAGGTGCTCTGCTGTCCTGAGCTGGAGCATGATGCTAATCTTTGGTATCCCCCCTGACCTTCCTTTGACTCCACTAAAAACATCTGTTAATCTGAACACTTCCTTGGAGGAAATTTCCCCTTTCTCCACCCTGGGATGTGCTGGAGGTGGCTCAGCAGAACTGGCAGTTGACACATGTCTCTGTTGAACTCCACTTCTTGTGGTTGCCCTTGCCCTGCAGCAGTACATAGCTTGTCCAGGCTCAACTTGACAGGTAGCTTTTGACCTCCCTTTCAATACCAGACCTTGAGGCCCTTGCCTTCCTCTCCTCACAACTTCTGATCCTACACCTGGAGCTCATTGTCACCAGCCTGGTCGTA
>NW_010536766.1:7073-30717 GCF_000687285.1 Phaethon lepturus | reverse complement strand
ATTCCTGCAGCTGATGTGGGATTCATGTCCAAGCAGTACTGTCTCCTATTGCCATCCATTTCTCAGAGACTGGAACTATTGTTCCAGATGTTTTTCCCTGAGACCCCAGTCTATCCAGGGTGAGGTTCCCTAATTTTGATTGGGCAGGATTTGGTGATCAGAGGTTCCGTAAGCTGGGAAGAAGATTTCTGTGCTCAGGGAGCCTGGGGACAGGCTCTTGCTCTTGTTCCTAGGTCCATGGCTATTGTCCACAGAGCCCTAAATTATCTGCAGAGAAGTAGAGATGCACCGTACAAAACTGGTGCCTGTTGTGCTTTAGGGCATCTGACCGGAAACACAAACTGAAAACAGGGGTGCTGTGCTGGGGTTAAAGTCTGGTGTGTCCCCATGGAAAGATAAAGAAGGAAAGATGGGATTGTGGGCAGATATACTAGACTTAGATTTTTGCTAAAACTTTGTAAGAGAAAGGCTTGTAAGAGACTTTAAAATAAGATTTAAACAAAAGAATATTTTAAGCATGCAGATGTGTGGTCTGCCATCAGCTCAGGTAATAACTTAGTGTTTTCAGCAGATGTACAAGCTCCTTTGTATCACTTGATACTGACTGCGAACTCATATTTTTGTGCTCTGAAGGGTACCTACAACCTTGGGAATGACGATGAGCAGGATTCTTCTGAAAGTCACACAAGAGTCGAGGATAGCTTCCACTGGCTGAAACCTTTCTACTCTGACAGCAACAACTTCCTTGAGACCAAGGCCAGGAACGATGTGCTGTCCTGTGATCAAGAGCAGGAAGGGCAAGTGGATTATATCCTTGACCGGAATAAATTTAGCTCTGAAGCAGACCACATTGATTTCTACTACTTGGTAAGCCCAGAAGACAGCTGAATCTCAGGGCAAGATTATGCTTACTGTCATTTTACTACCCTTTTCACACAGCACATAGATACTCCCAGGCCAGTATAAGTCAGTTGTTGTGAGTTCTGTTCTGCCCAAATCTCCTCCTATTTTCCAGTTCCTGGACCTGTTCCTAGCCCCCAGAGGCTTTGCTTTGTTAGGAGTGCCTTGACCTAAGCTTGCATGGTAGATGCCTGCCTTTCACCCCACTTTCTACTATGTTCACATGGGTGGCAGTGGAGGGCTAGCCTGGTTTCTACCCAGCAGTTATGCCCCAGACTTCCACCTGTGTCTGGGAAAATCTGTCTGTGAACTAAGAGGCAATCCCTGGGGCAGCTGACCTTCCCTTTAAGGGAAAAGGCTTGAAATTGTACAGGGCCTTGATGCACTCCAGAGGTACGTAGTCATGTTTTGACGAAGTCCAGTTTCAAGAAAGTGAGTCCAAAGCAAGAGTGTGACTACAGCCTAGCTGAGAGGTTATGAGTATCATAGTTACTGAACTGGGTTCATTCACACAGTCCAAAAGTACTGTATCCTAGTAATGCGAAGGTTAGAGTTCGCTGGGGCTTAGGAGAAGCTGCTCTTAGCTTCAGACATACCTCTGCCTTTGTAAGTGGCCATGTCTTCCATTGCCTAACCAACACCTCTCAAGTTCCTTCCCCGCAATGTTATCACCACCTTTGCTGCAGAGCTCTTTAGGTCATGTCCTGCCAGAGGAGCTTCTGTGACAACATCTGTCAGATGTCCTTCTTTCTTCTCTTGTTTTTTTCCCACTTTCCTCATGCCATCAGAATTCAGGACCTGGAATGGCTCTTCTCTTTGCTCTTCAGGTGACAGCAAAAGGCAAGATCCTTTTCACTGGAGAGAAGCAGGTGCCAATTCTCCAGCATGGGAGTGAGTAGAATTGCATGAAGTGCCTCATAAACACCCCAGAAAAGTGTGAGCATTATTCAGTGAAATCTCTGCACGTGTTATTCTTATCCACAGGCAGGAGCTACTGAGCTGAATTTTTGGTGGTGGTCCACCTCATTAGACTAACACAATCTCCACTCATATCAGTTCAGCGTCCTGCTAGATGACTGTCCTTCTCCTGCCTTGCCTAATTCCTGTAATATCTGAGCTTATGACTGCACTGCTACCTTGTATATTTAGAGAGGATAAAAAAAATCTGTGTAGCTTGCCTGTTTGTGTAAGGTGCAGTAGGCAAGAGGAATATTTTTGCCAACTTTGTGACAAAGGTGTGGCCAGTATCTTGGGTTTATTGTTAATCTGTGACAGTGTCCGTGTGGGATGTTCTTATCTACAGGTAGAAATTACTAAATTCCCTCTTTTGATTCTTATTGTGTGTCCTACCCCAATGAGCTGATTCAATTGAATGCTTTTCCTGTCTTCCTTGCTGCTATCTTGTGCAGATCTGCAGGGCTCCTTTTCATTGACTCTGACTGTTAGCAATGACTTCCTGCCTGACATCAAGATTCTACTGTATGCAGTCTTCTTGGATGGGGAGGTGGTGGCTGATGTGGAAGAGTTTCAAGTAGAAAAATGCTTTAGACACATGGTGAGTAGAAACATGAGGAGTCCGATAACATCATTGATGTGGTCTGGCCTGCTGTGGTTCCTGGTCCTGTTTTATCCTCAGCCAAGTGGTGTAAACTGGATACACACCAAACTAGATGCCCAGTATTTTTGGCTGGGAAACAAAACAGGTAACCTCCTCCTTCCCTGAATTGCTAGTCCTGCCTTACCCAACCCTGAATGGCAAGTTTCACTTGCCTTTCCCAAGGAGTAAAGCCCCCTTGAACTCTGTTTTCTCCGCCCATTTCCCATGACTGACTTGGGAACACACAGTCCCCCATGGTCTCCCTAACACAAAAGAGAATCCTGCCTGCTTAGCTCCCTGTGGTAGCTCTGAATCAGAGGGTGGTAGCTGTGTGGTGGTAGGGGATTTCTGGCTGGGCTGTACGCACTGTAGCCCCTGTAACCTTCCCAGAAGGGCCTGTCTCAGCATCTCAGCACCTTCCCTACCTTATTCTCTGCCTTTCCTTTTGCTGCCCAGACATCTAAGAGTCACAGGATCCGACTCTCCAATGGTAAGCCCCCTGACCCTGTCTTCTTTTGCATGTGGCACTGGACTTCTCACACAAGGAGGAAGTCCCGGGGTCGAAAGTCAGTCTGAACATCAAGGCTGCTCCTGGGTCCTTGTGCTCTGTCCGAGCTGTTGACAAGAGTGTCCTCCTGAAGAAGAATACCCAAACAGCAAACACAGTGAGTGCAGACTGCCATGACCAACCCCCTAGTGACTGCCTGCCTTCTGTCTCCATGTGTTGGTGGGAGGAAGTCCATAGTCTGTCCCAGGACACAGCTGCAGTGTTAGGTGTCTGCCCTGGCATTCTTCCTCCTTGGCCTCTTCTGAGCAGTTATGTGGTGATCGTGTTCCTCATGCATCAGCCCTGCACTGTGTGTCTCTGCCTGGAGAGTGGTGGATGCTGCACAGCACCGCAGGGGTAGGTGGGGACAGCAGCTTCAGAGAGATGTTGGTGCTTTCCACTTGGAGGGGGAGCGTTTAGCAGCGTTCCTTATATCCACCTGTCTCTCTGCTCTTCCATCTTCCACCAGGGAGTGAGGCTAAACCTTTGAAATGGAATTTTGCCACAGTGAGGTCCTCCTATCCCTCTGCCCCAAACATTGCTGAATTATAACCATATGACAGATCAGGCTGAGCACCTGAGCAGTTCTTTAGAAAACAGTAGCTAGGAGACAACATCTAGTGCACACAGTGGCTGGAGAAAAGTGATCAGGATTTTGTCAGCACCCAGGTGCATTCTGAGAATCTAGAAGGGTAGAAGGAACTTACCTTAAAGCAGCTGTGTGTTTCAGAGGAATAAATTTAAGACTTAAAACAAAAATGCTGCAAAGAATGAAAATCCTAACGTAATTCTGCAATGTATACTAGAGATAATACACATGTATATGCCGTGTGCAAATTGTATGAGGCAGGCCACACTGTTACAAAGAACTTCACCAAATCCCAGGGGACTTGCTGCACCTGTAGATAGGATGCACAGTGTGATCTCGTGTTCCATTTTACAGAAATGCTGTTCTGGCGCAGAGCACTTGCATCATCTACTAACAGGTATATAAAACAGTAGTCATTAAATATGTAAGCCAGATGTGCCAATGCCTTGTGCTCAAACTGAATTGTGTTTTTATCCTAATCTTGCACCCTACAGTTAAAAGGCTTGAACTGTCAGAGGTGAAATTCTGGAGACTAAAAACTACTTGCCTATATGCACTCCTTGGGCTTCCTGTTTTTAGTATAAACTGGGCCAGTGCCAACTTCCTCAACTGCAAAGCTTTACAAAATATAATAGAGGGCTACAATCCAAATATTTGACCCATACACAGGCTTGTTGGCCAATTCCTTATGAAGACTTCTGTTTTTCCATTATAGCTCTATGAGAAGGTCTTTGATGACAGCTTTACAGTTGGAGGACGAGAGTTCCCTTATCACTTGGAAGACTTTGAGGCATACCCTTGTCTGCCCCATCAGTCCAGTCTCCACAAAAAGACTCAGATGGGAGCACCATGGTACCAAAGAGATGCTGATGTCTTTAATCTGTTTAAGGTGGGTCTCTATACTTCCACCAAACTTCTTCTGAGCCAGCAGTTGCCAGTATGCCATCCTGAATGCCAACAAGAATTTACTCTTAGCAAACTTCAGCTGCTCTGATTTTCATTGCTGCAAGTCGTCTGTGCCTTGTTCTTCAGTATAGCCGCACTCACTTGGGGACTATGGGGAAAGATGAAACTTATGAATAAGCATGGTGCAAACCACTTGATTAGAGAAAGACAGTATAAAAATTAATAAACTTAGTTTAGGCTACCATAACTACAAAGTGGGAATGGCAAGAATATCCCAGTAAGGCCTGAGCACCTCACCATATTTTGAGTGATCGCTGTTTGGCTATTATTTCATTTGCACACTTCTTTACTCTGTGTTTCATTGAGTCTCTTCTTACTTTTCCTCAAAACAGTTTTAATAAAAAGAAGTCCTTCACAATTTGGCTTTAGAGCTAACTGGCAAGTCAAATGACAAAATAAACTAATCCACTAACAAGCATAATAGCCAGAAAAAGATTAACAATATGTCTGCTAACTGAAACCCAAGCAGTGCTGCTTCTGACAGAATACTCTTTAAAGAAATACATGCAAGTGAAAGCACCTCAAAATAGGAGAAGAGGGTAGCAATACACTGAAAACAACCCAAAATGGAGTCTGAGTTGCATGGGCTTCTCAGGCTGACAGAACTCTACCTTACAAATACAGACTGTGCTTTGCACCAAAGGCATGGTACTCTGCTGTCTTTTAGATGTTTATTCCTAGACTATGTTGAATGCTAGTTAAAGGAGATCCCATTAAATCTCAATTATTAGTGATCCTGTAACAGATGACTGTTCTGTAACATAACACTGAGTTGACAGGCATGTACAGCCTCCACAGAAAGGGTAAGGGCCGATACTCTCCATGAAGGGTTTTGGCACTTCAAGACAGTAGAATAAGTTCTCAGTGACTTGCAGACCATTATATCAAAGCAAGGATTGTTCACGGCATCAATGTGTTCTTTCAGTGTGATGATGTCTTCTTCTATGAGGGTGCATTCAGTCCAATATTTCCACCTTGTGAAGCACAGGCCCTGAGAGTCTGAGTCTCATTCAGACAAAAGCAGAATCCATACTAAGTTGTGACCCAGTTCCCCATCAGTTTTCTAAGCCAGGACTGGTACTCACTTGTGTAAGAATGGTTCTATGAGAACAGCCAGTCAGATCTTTCCATTCTAAAACTGTGCAGAGATTTAAAGCTTAGAATTTTTTTCTCTTAAGTTTTTCATGGGATATATGGTATTTGACTTTGGCTCATTGTTAGGGTTAGGTATATGAAGGACAGATTTTGTTGACATTTACTTTTATGAGGAGTAATAATTGGCCCCAGTATACCCCAGAAGCTGGTTTCCATTCCTCATACATTGCCCAGAGTCTGAGCCTGTAAGTCTATGCATATGTATGTAACAAGCAGCATTTTAAAGTGTTTCAGCTCCCACCAGTCCCCTTACGACACCTGCTATCATGAAATATTTTCAACATTCCTTGTTCCTGTCTCTTTATCACTGATTTACTCCCTTCACTGTTTTCCCAGAAATTGCGCATGAAAATATTAACCAATACTAGAATCAAGAAACCAGTTTCCTGTATACGACCAGGCTTTGAGAAAAAGATGTATTCTGGAAAAAACAGTGCTCTTGGTAAGGAATGGACATGTCCATCTTCTTGACTAAAGGGATTTTCTTCTCCCGGTTCTGGCCATCCTGCAACTGAGATGACTGACTTCCATCCTGCTGTGTTTCTTGTCTGTGTAAGAGGAACAGAGCTTGTGTCCAGTTCAATGGACTGGTTTATAAATCATAGATAAAACCTCAAATCTCTGTGCTTTATTGGCTGTCCCTGTGTTCTGCACTCTTAACAGAAAATATAGTATGGTCTCCAGCAGCACTTTCACAGATTATTTAAAAGAGTGCAGCTCCATTTGAGAACCACTTGTCTCCCCCTGGATCTGGACCAAACTTGCTGGATCTGTAAGACTGAGCCTCAGACTAAACTCCATCCAACTTTGTCTCCTTAAAGCTGTGTTCCCCAAAGATACAGCCACTATGTCAGATTCTCACTGAAAAGCCAACCCTGTCCACTCTTGTTCTGTGTCACAAAGCATTTACTGTTTGTGTTAGATTGCCTGTGAATGAAGAACTAATTTCACCTGTAGCTACATATGCTGTTTTCTGAGGTATCACTTGCTTTTCTGCAGAAAATCATGTTGTCCATGGTGATTCTGCACCTCACTCTGGTAACACAAAAAAGCCAAAACCACAGACACTTTTCCCAGAGACCTGGATTTGGGATTTGGTCTCTGTTGGGTTGGTAACAGCCTCTACCTGCCTTCCCCAGAGAGAGCCCTAGAGACTTCTGACTGCTTCTGAGGAAGTTCTCCTCTCCCTCTTCCTGCTGTAGGGACAAGGAGCAAGCACCTCTTCAAGTTGCTGTACCTGACACCATCACAGAATTGAATGCCAACACCTTCTGTGTTGCTGACACCGGCTTTGGGTTCTCTCCTCTGACCACTCTTAGGGTTTTCCAGCCTTTCTTTGTAGATCTGTCTCTGCTGTACTCTGTGATCCAAGGGGAGACTTTCAGCTTAAAAGCCACTGTCTTCAACTACCTCAAGGACTGTATACAGGTGAGTATTCCCCCAATTACACACCTCTGTTGGAGCAAAAACTTGAGCCCAAAGGCAAACTATGAGCTTCTCAGGATCCCTAGATACTGGCATCTGGGCCTCAAAGCACAGCACTTCATGACCCATGGTGTTTGCTCCTTTGTGCACTACCTGGTACTAACACTATGCCAATCTATGCTTGTACTCCCCATCACACTCACGTGCACACCACTCTCACAGAGACCCCAGAACTAAAGGTGGATGCTTGTCTGGTTCACCAGCTGCCTCTGCGCCAATGAAGCAAAAACCTTTGAGTGGAACGTGACAGCCACCAGGCTGGGTGAGGTTGAGCAGAGGGATGTGTGGCAGCTAGCAGGAGGAGGGATGGGATTTGCCTGCCTCTGCATGTCTGTTCCCAATGCACACACAAACGGCTGTCTGCTGCAAGTGCTCAGTGATGTGCCCCTGTTCTCCCTGCAGGCAAAGTGAATGTCACTGTGAGCAGCGTGGCAGAAGATTCACACGATCTGTGTAGTAATAGGATTGCTGTGACACCTTTGCAAGGAGAGAGACACAGTGATAAAGCCTCTGCTTGTGAAGTTTAGTCAGACCTCAGGGTGGAGAACACCTGGAGACAGTGGCTCGTCCCCTGAGGCAGTTAACAAAATTCTCAGAGGAAGTTTAGCCCCTTCTTCTTGGAAGCAGACAGGCCTGCTGATGCATGGCAACTTCCTGTCCTGCCTTCCCTATCTGAATTACTCTTTCTCTGTCTGCAGCCAGGAGGTGTCCTACAAGAGAAGACTCAAAATGCCTTTCTCTGTGCTGCAGGTATGGGACAAAAGTCCCTGACTGCTATTGATCATGACAGCAGGATGGAAGGGACAGGGCTACTGCAAATACCCAGAGGTGGGGGGAATTTGTCAGAGAGCAAGTGCTGGTGGCACCATCCCTGCCTGGGAGAACAACCACTATGGTTTGTCCATGCCTATCTTCTACCTGGCAATGTCTCCTTGTGTGTGATACTTCTTCCAAGGGATAAATTTCTGGGTTCTGCCTTCCTCAGATAACACCGTCTCTGAAGAGTTCTCCCTGATGCTGCCTGCAGAAGTGCTGGAGGGATCTGGCCGAGCCACTTGCTCTGTGATTGGTGAGAAAGGCTTTCCCTGCTCTTTGGTCCCCAGTGGGACGAGCTTGCACAATGCTTTGGCCTAAATGATACATCAACCCACCTCCTTATGAGGTAAACTGTAAGGCATGCAATGTTGGCCTCAGAAATATGGATCAAGTAGTCTTTTTCAGTATTTACTCTTCTCATAAAGAATGATCCTGGGTGATCCCCAAGTGGCTGGAGAAGGCGGCACAAAATGGGATATCTCCTCTGATGTCTGTCACTGCCATCCACCTAAGTGAACCAAAACCATCCCTGCAGATCTCCACCTAGTTTGCCTCTATAATTCTTTTCCCTCCTTTATACTCCTTCAGGAATGACAGCTCTCTTCACCTTTCTTCAGATCCCCTCAAGCTTCTCATTCCCTCCCTCTTCCCAGAACCATGCCATCTTCCCTTTCTGTGCTGGACTAATCCAGGAAGGGTCAGCAGAAATCTTAATCACCTCCATTCAGTGAGAGGCTGGCTCTTTTCTAGGATCCCAGTAGAGTTTAGAGGAGGCAGCAGTCCCTTTGTTTCATACTGCTAATTTCTGTGCTTTTCCTTTCTCCTGCCCCTCCACCTCAAACTTAAGGGGACACCATGGACCCAGCACTTCAAAATTTAGACCAGCTGCTAGACATGCCCTTTGGATATGGTTAACATGGTTCAGTTTGCACCAAACAAACAACTTCATACTCCACTACTTGAATAAGACTAAACAACTGGACCCAAAAGTTGAAGATAAAGCACTGAAATTCCTGAGAACAGGTAAACATTGTCCTCCTTTCTGCTGCAAAATGGAGGTGCTATAAATCAAGAGTGGTCTGGTGGGGAGGCGCAGGGCAGGAGTGGGAGCCCTGCAAGAGCTGTGACAAAGGAAGGTATCACAGAGATAATAAGGGAAATGTCTCATGGAAGGAAAAGCATGTTTCTGAAGAGGCAGAACTTCCGTCTCTGCCTGTTATTGAGGTACTAAGCCTGCTTTTTTTGAGAAGGGTGTGTGTAATTAATGTTTTCCATCATTATGTGATGCCTGTGGTTCGTTCCCTTATCAGTCTGAGGCAAAGTCCCTTGTGGAAATGGGGCACCAGCTGCTATTAACTGGAATAAAGAGTGGCCTTTGGGGATAGATAGAAGTTTGGTAGCTTAGTGTTTCCCCATGTTTTAAGACACATATTGTGGGGCATGTCAGCTTTGTCCAATATAATCTGAATTTAATACAGTGCCAGTGTCTGTGTCTCATTTTGCAATGTGGGTCACATTTCAGCCCGACGGTCTTCTTTATCCTACTATGCTGCAAGATCAACAGACTCCCATGGATAGGATTTTGCTCCCTCTCCTTCCCCCTTTCTCTCTTGTACTGCGAGTTGGGACAGGTATCTAGGAGATGGGGGGCCTACCCAAGAGAATGGCGGCAGCAGAGAGGCAAGGTGGAGGGTAAACAATGAGGCCATATGGAGGGTGGAGGAGGAACAAACAGATGTGGACAGCGTTCTGCCCTCCGAGCTTAAACAACATGGCCTTGTTGCTTTCTATATGTCCCATAGAAAGCGGTTTCTTAAGTCCCAACAGAACTAGCAGAAGTGCTGAAAAACAAACAGGGTTTCATATTGGTCCCCGCTAGGAAAAGCCTTCCTTCTCACTCCTACAGCTCTTTTTATTCACAGCCAGGTGCCCATGAGGGTTCCCTGGGGCACAGGGAGGCATGAGGTGGCTTAGCATATCACCGTTCTTCAAACCAGCAGGGCAGATAGATACCCACAGTACTTGCACATAACAGCTCTAGCAATGCAGAGCGGCCGCACGGTGCACTTCAGGGATGCTGTGCAACTGCTTCTGGTCATGCTGATGCTGTGGGATGCATGAGGAACTGGCGAGTGGTAGGTTTGCCTCAATGTCTCTGACTGTAGGACCTGGTGAAGTCTCTTGCTGTGAAGTTCTCTCCCCACAGCAAGGATACAGTTTGAAATGCTACAGGCCCTCACACTGAGAGTGATGTCCTGGCACCTGTCTTCATAGGTTACCAGTGTCAGCTGCTCTACAAACGTGACAATGGCTCCTACAGCGCCTTTGGGAAAGCTGACAACCGGGGCAACACATGGTGAGTGAACAGGGTTGGTGCTGTCATCCCAAACCTATTGTCCTTGCTGGTTCAGCTCCTGGCTGTGACATGGGATTCCTTTGTGCTCTGCTTACAGGCTGACAGCTTTTGTAGCCAGGTCCTTTGGACAAGCCAGCTCTCACATTTACATCAATAAGGATCATGTGCGCAGCGCTCTTCTTTGGCTGCAGAAGCACCAGCTGCCCAGTGGCTGCTTCCAGAGTGTGTGGAAGCTTTTCAACAATGACTTGAAGGTATGGTTGCCAGACATGGGAGTGCGAATGGGAGGAACACAGTGTTGCTTCCCCAGGCTCTTCCACTGTGCACAAAGCAATGTCCCCATGGCCTAGCACAGCCAAGGCAGCTTTCCAGAGCAGAATGAAAAAGTGTGACCTAAACCAGCAGGCATTTCCTCTATGTGAGGTTTTAATCTGAGCTAGGCTTTCTTCATTTTTACTCTAGACAAAAGGCATCATGGCTAATTGTGCCAAGGCACTTCAAGGGCACAGGGAAAAACATTTTTATATTTTAGTGCTTGTCTAGAATACACTGGCTGGATTCTCTCTCATGCCTTATGATGCACAATACTCTCAAGATAGGCTTGACTGTATAATAAATATGGGATTATCTGAAGACACAATTGTCCCTCCACTGCCCACCAAGTATGACTTCTCCCAGAGCCTGGCATCCCTAAAATGATCCCTGCAGTGTAGCTGAAAACGCACCAAAGTCTTGGTGAACATGCCTTAGTGTTCAGGTACCAAACAGTGTGCATGCAATATGGCAATGCTTGGGTTCATTGTCTTTGCAAAGGTAAGAATAATTCAGACTGGTCAGATTGCAAAGTTGCCCATATTAAGTACAAGGCAAATTTATGAAAAAAACCCCAGGCTGCTATTTTAGCAAAGCAAAAGGATACACTTTTTTTCTTAAAATTTGGATGCAGTACAAAATAAAACCAGAGTGTACATGCAGACTGTTCATCCTTGTCTGATTTCATTAACTTCTCAACTTGGGCTTTTTATTTGAACAGAACTTTTTGTAACAGGTTTTGCCCCCTAACCCCTTTACACTTCAAAGTTTCTGCTATTCAGCGTGAATGATGCTTCTCAGCATCTCAGCCCATATTTCCCCCCTCATTTTAGATGTAGTCTCGTCTCATGTCTGAGGATGCAAGCAGAACTTTCCCAAGAAGGAATGTCCTCTGATGGGAAAAGAGGCTCCTGCGAACCTGTTTACCCATACTAACCTGTATCTTCTCACAGTCAGCTGAATTGTATGTAAACTTGCATTACTTCTTGTATGCAAATCTTGCATCAAAAAAACTTTGTTCACGTGTCCAATTGTAACATATTTAATAAAATAGCTTAACAGTTTGCTTCATGGCCCTCTGTGAGAATTCACTTAGGCTGTATGCACAATATGGCTCTGAGGCTGCCCTCAACACCAGACTTTCATGATATTCAGTGTGAGCCTTAAAGTGCTTTCCTTCAGTCCCCACATGTCGAAGAATGCCCATAGGCATGCTACTGTCAGTTATGCCATCCACAGGCAGTTTTAGTGGCTATACTACGACAGGCAAGCAATGATTGGTTTTGTGCCTATGTAATGTCTTGTCTGTGTGACTTGCAGGGTGGTGTGGATGATACAATCAGCTCATGAACAGTCTATGTCACTGCTACACTGGTGGAGCTCCATCTGGAGAAGAATGTAAGTCAGATCTGAACTCTTGCAGGGCTTGGGAGCGCGCTGCATCCTTCATTCCTTCCCAGGTCTGCCGTTTCAGGGAGTACCCAGCTTGAGTTGGTGAAAGGTTCTGTCATGTCCCACCTTTGTACACAATAAGCTCAATAGGAAATTTTTTACTTGGGTAAGGAGTTCCTAATATAAGTGGGCTGATATGCAGCAAAGCAGACCATCTGCCATTCCCAGCTGATCTCAGGGGAAAAAATTGTCTCTGAAAATGACTCAGGGCTTGCAGGGAGAGGCAATAGTTTTCATTAAACTGACCAACATGGCTAGAGGGGAAAAAAAAGACCACCTTCCAGCTATGCAACCCCCCTCCTCCAGACCTAAAATAAAAGTCGTGATCTCCAAGTTGAGTGTAGACTGTTCTGGCCAGGATGGGCTGATATTCCACACTTACTGGTACAGTTCTCAAAACAAAGTTGTACCCCCTCGGGATCTGAGACCCACAGCATGAAGGTCTGACAGTTCTGAGCCAGCGTGTTAGCAGACACTTCCTATAGATGGATTCTCCAGCATATTAACAATCCCCTGTGCCAGTGATCCGTCCAGTCACATTTTTATTTTCAACCCACAGTGTGATGCTTTGTCTACTCCATGTTCCACAGCCCTGAAAGAGATGCTAGCACTGAAATACGTCAAGGATGTAGCTGTGATACTTGAGGGTTGGGGATAGATTTTCACAACAAAAAGTGGTCAGAGGAAATTCACTGAGTTTGTATTCCTTTCTTAGGACATCATGATCAATAATGCCTTACATTGCCTCAAGAATGTAACACTAGATAAGACAAGCCTTTATGTCAAGACCTTGATGGCTTATGTCTTCACACTGACCATGGACATGGAGATGAGAAAGCAGCTCCTGCATATGCTAGAGAAGGAAACTGGTAGGTTGTTGCTGTTTAGAAGAATTCAGGTTCTAGAGATAATACTGTGTTTAAGGCCTGATATCTGTAGGATTTAATTGCAGTGGTTTGGGAAATTAACTATTCTCAGATTGAGTTTTGTGTCCGAAAATGGTAATTTATTGAAGTTCTGAAAGTCTTTAGTTTTCTCAGACCCAGGAAACAATTTCTAATCAAAAGCAGCAGAGGTGATCCATGTTTAATTTGTGTGATCAAAGTACTCACTTGAGTTGTCTGCTCCCGTCATTCTTCAGCAATTCATAAATAGTACTGGAGATCTTGCAGAGGAAACTTGCCTCACCATGTCTATTCAGCTGCTAATCAGGACATTTACTTGCAGAATTCAAACCTTTTGACTGCTTCCCCATTGCTGCTCAGGGTGGATGCATCTTTTTTGTTGTGCTCTTGAGCTTGGTTCTTCCTTTTGTCTCATCCTTTTTGTTGTGCTGTTGAGCTTGGTTCTTCCTTTTGTCTCATCTTTTTTGTTGTGCTGTTGAGCTTGGTTCTTCCTTTTGTCTCTTCAACTTGGAAAAAATTGTATTTCTATCCTGAATGAGGATGCCAGGTGGGAGCTTCAAAGCACATAAGCATATGGTTAAACAGTTGGTATCAATATTACCTGATTTGGCTCAAGTACGTTCTTCCCCACATTTGTTCATCTGGCAGTATGGTGAGCTACATTGGGGACTGAAAAATAACACAGAAGTAAAAAGGGAGAGGATTTTTCAGCCTGACCAGCTATCAGTGCAGTTCACTGCATAGCCACTCAAGCTGCTCAGCTCGCTTCACAGGGTGGCTAGTGGGCAAAGTGTATGGAGTAGAATTGCACACACTGAGTGCAATACATTTTCAGAGATGATGTTGAGAAAGTACATATGGAACAAGTGACTGGAGCACATCCTCATTGACATCCAGTCAGTCTGATGCTTCTAACTTACCAAGCACTTTGGAAAATGTTCCCTTAAGGCCCTAGGGCATGGAGCACTACAAACTGCCTATGGGTCAAGTGATAGTTTTCTTTGGCTCTTGCTTCCACTGATAATAGTTAGCAATGACTTGGCAAGAGCAATGGAGTTGTAAGTGAGGGAAAGGTGTTGTTCTACATGTTTAAATGTGTCTGTGTTCTGCCTGCTGAGTCTGAGGGTGTGACTACAGCCACCAGCTTCAGCCAGTTTGCCTGCTGGAGAATCTCTGCCAGAGAAGATTATCTTCTGCTGGCTAGAGACACCTTCTGTGGCCTGGTGGCTGGATTTCTGTTAGCCTCACTAACAGGATTACAGTTGGATCTCAAACAGGAGTTTGGTGCTTTTTAAAGAATCAAGGTTAATCTGTAGGTCATCTGTAGCTGCATCTCCAAGACACCTTCCACCACTTCATAAAAAAAATTATTCTGCTTATATCACCTTGGAAGTAACAAATCACAAATCCTCATGCAAAAACCTTCCCTTGTGATAAACATAATGAAGTAATACCAGTCCATAAAGTCCCTGAGCTAAATTCTAAAGTCTTTATGCTGGTTTTATGTATACAAGTGATTTTGTGATTCTTATTTCAAAAGTGAAAGTTTGTTCTGAAAACTGCCTTTGAATCTAAAAGCATTTCAGGTTTTCACATTTGTACCATTGCAGAAGATGTCTATACTGGCACAATTAAGCTAAATTCTTAGCTGAATTTTGGTTGGTCCCCCAACTATCGCTACAGTAAAACATTCAACCAGACTCAGGTGCATTCAGTGTCTGTGAGCTTGGACCACCGGTGGGAGCCCAGCTCTAGCTTAAATTGTCCTAGCCTATGCACTGCATAGTGAGGATGCCAACAAAGTAAGGTGGGTAGTCTTGTTCCTCTGGTAGCCTGCCAGCAATTCTCCCTCAAAGAGTGACCAATTCTTGTACAATAGATACAACTGTCTGGAGTCCTAGAGCTATGCAGCATAGGGAGCCCTGTTAGACTATCCTAGGTAAATGTAGAAACAACAAAAATGCTGTAGCTTGAGGACATAGCTTTGAATATACACAGAGGTGAATAAGACTAGGACTGTACTTTAAACAAAAAGACTCTATTCAGAGTCAATCAGTTGCTAGAGGAACTGTTTCCTAGAGGAACTGGTTGAGGATTTGGAGCCTGGATCTTTCTGTGTTTTCAAAGGAAGAAATAGAGCCTATCATAGATGGCTATCCCTTCAGAGTACAAAAACCACAGGAGGGATTGGCTTCTGCCCTCTGAGGTGCCCCAGAAAAGCACAGATATTTCTGATGGTGTACAGGGAATTGACAGTCCTCAAGAGGTACCAGGGCAGGAAAAGCTGATGTTCACAGGGATCTACTGTTCTTCTCTTCCACATCTTTCTCCCCCCATCAGCAGAGCTCCTGAGACAACATTCCAGCAGTAAAGAATCTTCTTCTATGACTGAGACAGTAGCCTACATCCTCCTGGCTCATGTCTCCAAATCAGACTTGGTACTCATGGTACTCAATGAACCCTCAGTGAGCAAGCTTGTGCACTGGCTCAGTGGACAAAGAAATATTTTTGGCGGATTTGCTTCCACACAGGTAAAAAGCCAGGGGAAGTTATGAGGGAAGGAGAGATATACGGTGCCTGGAATGATGTGCACATCTCTCACATGCATGTCACTCCAGATCCATCCTTTGCAGACAAGCATACATGAGCCCTGCTTGGGAATGAGAATGACACAGGGAAACTCTTTTTCTCTGTGGTGTAATTGGGATTACCCAGGGCCTGGGACTGCTAACCCCAGGGCTCAGAAGCCACTCTTTCTAGATAACAGAAGTCACCCTGTTGCCTGTGCACATAGTGGCATAGACTCCGCTTGTCTAAGAGTGTGAATCAGGGCCATGAGGTGTGTGGTTCTCCCTGCAGTGCCTGACTTAGTGTGCCAGATCTTGTACTGCATTTCTCCACAGCAAAGTGACTCTCTCTCTACCTTCAGGACACAGTTGTTAGCCTACAGGCCCTGGCTTAGTATGCAGCCCTGATTCCTCGGGAGATCAGAGATGTAAAGGTGACAGTGAAAGGCAAGGAGGTTTCGCCACTGGAGTTCTATGTGCATAGGAACAACAAGTTGGTCCTGCATCAGGCATCTCTCCTTTCAGTCCCAGGGATGTGCACAGTGCAGGCAACTGGCAGAGGCTGTGTCTCTGTACAGGTGAGTATACAAAAGGAACAGAGCTGTCAGATTTTGCCACTGACTCTTCAAGTGAGGTTTGGCTCTAAGCAGGCACTATAGTGTCAAATTCTGAGTAGAATTTGGCTTTCTGGACAGATTCATGTCAAATTTAATTGCAGCCATCTATGGTATCTTCTCAGAAATGTCTCAGCTTTGCTGTCCCATGCTACAGAGTCATGTAATTGTTAAGAGGTCAGTAGATCTAAAGTCAGGGTTGATGAGAAACAGAACAGTACCTGCTTCTATATCAAACATATGTTGCTGATGTCACTGCTTCAGGAGCTGAGCACTATCTATCTTCTGATATAATATTCTTTGGGTTGTTATCACATGCAAGAGATGGGGAGTGATACAGGACCAAGGTCATTTTATCCTAGTACAACAACACAGCTGGTCCATCAGAAGAATACATCTTATTTTTCTGGCAGCTTTGGCAGTTGTCTGCTTATGAGACATTCATGCAGCAAAAAACTGCAGGATCAAGTCACTCCCTGTGGAAACCTTTCTCACTGGGTCACTTCTGTTCAGCTATCTCTTATGATGTTCACAGGGAATCTATAGGCAGTTTATAGATAAGAGGACACAACAATTATTTATTTCTAATGTATGTAGGAGGTAGCTAGGACTCATGCTACTTGGCTACACTTGAATATAGTTGATAAGCTTAAGACATCTGATTAGTACCTTATGGCCAGGCTGTAAGTCACTTGAGGTGGAGGAAGATTGGCCTATGCTGCTCTTTGGAGGAGTGTGATCATCCCTCTTGCTGAGTTGTTTTCTTCTGATTCTCTGCTCTCTCTCTCTCTTTCTCTCTTTCTCTCTTTCTCTTTCTCTTTCTTTCTTTCTTTCTTTCTCTTTCTTTCTTTCTTTCTTTCTTTCTTTCTTTCTTTCTTCTGATTCTCTGCTCGCTCTTTCTTTCTTTCTTTCTTTCTTTCTTTCTTTCTTTCTTTCTTTCTTTCTTTCTTTCTTTCTTTCTTTCTTTCTTTCTTTCTTTCTTTCTTTCTTTCTTTCTTTCTTTCTCAGCATGGAGCAGCTCAGCAGCCTTCAGAGCACAAAGCAGCATTCCCAAGAGCCAGCACTCCCCCTTTGGGGGACACTCAGCAGCCTCGGTTCAGAGACCCCTGAGGTGCATTCTCCTGCAGGATAAACCTCTGCTGGAACTAGACAGCAGAAACTCCAGTCCCTATCCACACTCCACTTGCCTGCATCTGTCTAGGATGAGTGTCTTGGTCCATATTCTCCATGCCCTACTGTCCTGAAAAAGAACAATGCCAACACTGCCACTCTCAATCTGTAACATCAAAGATCACTTCCACCTGTTGTAGAGGGCAGCATGAACATTAAGCAGAACACATTTGCTACACAATGTGTCTCCAATGAGCAATTAGATGGGGGGAACTTTTTTCCCTTTTTCCCGTCAGCTAGACAAGCTGCTGAGCTTTCACATCACTGTAGAGCAGGCCAGAGTTTGAAAGTGATCATTAATATCTCCTAGAAATGCTGTGATGCCTTCCATATCTCATGTGCTTCTCTCCTGCCTTTTTTTCTGTTATGTAGAGGACCGTGAGACCAGTAACATGGCCCTGGTGGAGGTGGAGATGCTGTCAGGGTTCATTCCTGTGAAGAGCTCTGTGAAAGAGGTAAGACTTTTTCCTCTGACCTTCCCTGAAGATATGAAAATCTATTTTCCAGATGTAGATCCACCAGAAATATCCAAACCTCTAAGAACTACTGGAGAATGGTAGCTACTATGAGGTTATCTTACTGCAAGTTAACTAAACTAAGCAAGTGCAGATATAGTGGGCTATTTCACAAGGCAACTTTCCACTTGCAGAACTGTGCAGCTTTTCATGTTCAGTAGTGAGGATCACATATGTGGCAAAATGTTGGAGAGGAGTTGAAAAGGACCTAGTTAGAACCACCTGGGGTGCACCAAGACCCTTCACTGCTGCCGGTGCCATTTGTAGAGATATTCCATAAAGCAGTGTTGAATCCCACAGAGTTGTTCAATTACATATTTTAGTGTTCCAGGAGATAACGATGAAGATCCATCATGTTCTTCTACTAACCATCTTTCCCTTTGTTAGCAGTGCTGAAAATAGGAATGCAGCTCAAGGACACTTGTTTCAAATCTGAAAAAATATTTTCTAAGGCTTTGTGAGCTCCCAACAAATCTCAGTGCCATTATAGTTGGGGAATGCAGGTCTTCCCTTGACTAGGCTAAGTTCTTTAGTCAGCAGTGGTTCACTGACAAATATCAAACTTGGTGTGCGACAACAGGGAATGCCAATGAGCTGGTGCTAATCAAGCTCATCTCTTGTCTTCCTATACAGATGGAGAATATATCCCTGGTGAAAAAGACAGAGATAAAACCAGACAAAGTTATAATCTACTTGGAAGAGGTAAGAGGAAGACCACAGGGAGCTGCCCATTCAAGTAGTAGCAACTGCAGTACTTTGCGTTGGAACTCTCAGAGATCAGAAATACAAATCTCTAGGCTGGTCAAGTAGGCTAAAATTTTGGCAAAAGAGGAAGAGGGTGGAAGAACCTGGAAAGCTGAGAAGGAAATCTCTGATGCAGAGGGAATAAAGTTGGTATGTAGGTGACTTTGAGACAGTCAGTGCATTTCTGCTCACTGCTAATCTTCTTTCCAGCTGGGTAAGACCTCTCTGAAGCTTAACATCTCAGTGGAACAAGATGTTGAAGTGCAGAATCTGAAACCAGCAACAATGCATGTCTAAGACTACTATAAGCCAGGTGAGATTTCACTGGCATAGGCAAAGAGTAACTATTATACCCCCCACTCAGACACAGTTCTGTCTTATGCCCCTTTTCCCTTTATCTCCCTTATTTCAGTGCACTTCCTCCTGCAACTCCAAGCTTGGGTTTCCTCGGTACAAAACTTCTACGTTCAAGTATCAGAATCACTTTCTTTTCTGTTCTTGAGATAAGACTGCCTGGCACTATGATTATGTTGTGGTGTATATGTGTTCAAAATGACTGTATTTTTTTACTTACTCTAGCTTCAAGCTACCTCTCTGTGGAAAGAAAGTTTCTCTGTCAGTTTACCATGTCTTTTCCTGCTCCTTAGCTCTCTTGAAAATACTTAGATTTTTTTTTTAAATCTGTGTTACATACTGCAACCCTGATCCATCAGAAGGCAGAATTCAGTTCTATTTTTCACATATAGTGTAATAATTGTATCATCCATTGGGTGCTGCCATGTCTCAGAGGATAATAGGAAAATAATTTCTTACTGTTTAAAGATCTAAATAAACTATCAGCAGACAGAAGAGAGATCTTGAAGTCATTTTGAGTCTCTAATTAGTTCATGCTCAGTATGAGCCAAGTCAGCAGATGGAATATTAAGAATTACTTAAAAAAAAAGAATTTGAGAACCAAATGGAAAACTACCACTGGAGATTTAGCAAGTAGCACCATAGGCCTGCATGTTGTATACTGAATTCCATTCTTGTTCTCCTTTCCAAACCACACCAAGAGGAGGAGACTTTTTAATCCAGCCTTTACAGAGCTAAATATTGTCACCTAATCTGCTTTCTCTTTGCTATTCCATCCTGTGCAAGAATTTTTGTGCATAGTACATACAATTTAAAAATTGTTACCTGACATGAAAATACTAATTATCAGCAAAAGCCCAAGGCTATCAGGACACACTACTGAAACTTTCTCTTATTTACAAAAATGTCCTTGCATTAGAAGGTATAACAATGCATGCAAGGGTCTTTTACAGCTGTATGGGAGACATGTTGGGGAAACAGACTGCTGGTCTGACCCACTGTAGACATTTTTCTGTTCCTGCATTCACAATCTGAAGAGTAAAAAATTAAGGTAGTGGGATGGTTGTGTTAAAAAGTAAGAAGCTTGGAATTACCCTACCATGCAGTTCTGCAGCTCACCACCCTTTTTCTTTTGCTTCTGCAGATGACCACACAGCAAGAGAATATGTTTTCCCTTGCAGTTCAGGTTAGTGTTAACAGGCTTCCAAGGTGGGAACAGCTAAAACAGAGCAGAGGACTGGAGGTAAGCAAGCAAAGCAGCCCACCTGTGTTCTGTATTTAAGTAAGTCCATCATGTGGTATAGAGCTGCCTTGTACTGCAGGTTGAATTGGGATCTATGGTACTAGTTGTGGGCACAGTTTCTAGTCCAAGTACAATCTCAATGCAGATCAAGGCTTGAGCATACCACGAAAGGTTAAAAGGATATACTTTTATTTCATTTCCATACACTCCTCACATGTGCAGTCCTTGCAGCATTCACACTAACTGCGACTGAAATGCCTATGTCAATGACAAAAAGATTTTGCAACTCATCCCCTAAGGTCTCTTAGTCCCTAGATATCTTCCTAAAAATTAATCAGGCACTTTGCCTTTTCTTGCTCTTTCTTTCCACAGATGTGTCGAAGAAGGGTTCCTATTACAATGCCCTGGTTCTGCAACCAATAATCTGAGTTTCCTGCTTCCATAAGGAAAACTTAATTTCTCTGGCTCTCCTCATCCCTGCTGTGTTGGATGCACCCTGTTTCCTTTCATCTAAGCCCTAAATTTCTATGTGAAACCTGGCCTGAAGATACACAGTAGTTTGGGATCATAAATGTGAAATAAAGTATGTGGAACCCAGAAAGAAGGCAGTGACTTGACAGTTGATGAAGTCTGCACAGATTTTAATGCCTGAAAAAGAGAGAAACATTACTTAGGTCATGGTTATATACTTTGCTTTTGGTCACCATAGTAGCTTCAGTCTTCTTCCCCTCCTTGAGTCCTATCTCTGGGCTGACTTCTCAGTTGAGTTAACAAAACAGTTTGTCTGCAACCGAACTTGGTGAAACACTGGCACAGGTTGCCCAGAGAGGTGGTAGGTGCCCCATGCCTGGAAACATTCCAGGTCAGATTGGACGGGGCTCTGAGCAACCTGATCTAGTTGAAGATGTCCCTGCTTATTGCAGGGGGGGGTTGGACTAGATGATCTTTAAAGGTCTCTTCCAACCCAAACTATTCTACGATTCTATGAAACCCCAAGCAAAAAAAGGCATTATCAACCCTGATCTGGCTCACAGTCCTGTGAATCACCTTTCTGTCACAACTGAAGAGTAGGAACAGGCAAGGGAAAGCTAAGGGAGAACTACTTTACCAGTTCTTCCAGACAGAAAAGGACTGTACAACAGTGCCTTATGAAGGGAGGTCACAAGAACAAAATAACATCCCCTCCAAATTCACTACATGTTGTGTGGCCTCTTGTTTGTTTCCATTTCTTATGTCAAGCAGGAGTATTTTAGAAACTAAACAGGGGCATGATCCTGCAGATCTCACTTTCAGATCCCAGTTCCATTTAATCAAGAGCTCCAGGATTTTTTTTCAATGCCTACTGCTTTAAAAGCAAGTCTGCCAAGCCATACAAAAGAAGGGTTAGATCTATATGTGTTTATGGAGCTATTTTTTTATGGCCTGTGCTTCCTTTTTTTGGAAGAAATAGCATTATGAGGCAGTGATGGTCCCTGTGTCATGTAGGACATGCAAAGCTAAAGCTGCTGTAGGTTTTAATGAGGTTTAATGCAAACAGAAGACATTAATAAATGTTACTATGTAGTGAACTGTCTATGATGTTCCTGAGATTATGGCAGTTTCACCTTCCTGATGACATAGCAAATAGAGTATTGATGTCCTTACAGTTTCCTGTATATACCTGTCTTGCAGAAGAGGATCAAGCAGCTAGCTAAGACAACCTCAGAAAGCCAGCAGATGAAGAACATGTGCATATACTATGGATACAGGCCAAACTAATAACTTGTGTAAATGACTCCAGCATGTCACCACCTTGTAGTGCCAGGACTGGAGTAGTATGTGAATGTTGTCATAGGTCCTGCACTGCGGGCGTGTTCCTGCAGCTGAGACTAGAAAAGGACACTCCTCCCTCAAGACACAGACTGAGAAACAAATGATGCCCAAAAGATATGAGCCTGGAAGATGAAAAAAGGGCCTGTGTGTCTGAGAGAGACCAGGACTTGCAGAAGAGCCTGTGGGGCTGTCACAGTCTAGCTAGGAGGAGTGGCAGAGGCAGGCAAAGACCTTTCAATCCATATCCCATCTGTACGGTTGCTCCAACTTTGGACCTGAACTCAGCTGGAGACAGCAGAAAAAAGATCCTGTATGTGTTTGACTGCACCTGCAAATTCACCTCTTCTGCCAGGAAGGGGGCTTCCCCAGCACCTTTACTGATGGTGACTGAAAACTGCAGTGTGGGTGAATTCCCTCTGCACTCACCAGCTCCTGACTTACTGGGAAAACAGCCTTGGAATCCAAAAAGAATGAACACTAATTATGTACCCTGGCTGTGAAAGAGGGTGATGACAGCATCACAGGCTGAGGAAGAATGGGACATACCTTGATAATACTTTTAGGGTTCTGAACAGCACCATATAAAGGAATAAAAAAAAAAAAACAACAACTCCAAACAACCAACCAACAGTGGAAATTCTGCTTACCTGACTAAAACTAACCAGTTCTGACCAAGGAACAAAACCTCTTCCAACCATTCCTCTCTGTCTCTCTCCATCCCTCTTGGAAGTGGGGATCCTGCAGCAGAGGGGAGAAATGATGAGAGAGCAGGAGAGGGGGAGGTCAGGGACCTGGGTTAGGTGGGCTGTATGTGGAGGTAGGATGGGGAAGAGAGACCGGGCCATATAAAGGAATAGGGGACATTGGGATGGAGCCATAGGTGTTGGGGAACCCAGAGGCAATGCAAAACCTTTCTTCACCCACCGTATAGCCACCCCTGCCCATGTAGCCCTCCTCCTCCTCTTACAGGCTCGGTTGCCAGGCTTCCCTAAGACCTCTGCCTGGTCTCAGTGTTCGTGTCTTCACCACCACCCTGCACCCCCACTTCCCACAATCCCTTCCCTCTCATTTTCCCATACCTCATTTTCTCTTTCCCTTCATCACCTGCACCAAGATCCTCTCTCTCTCTTAGGGTGTCTCCTTCTGCTCTAAGACCTGCTAACACTCCCACAAAAGCTCCTCTTCCTTCTGCTCCAAGACCTGCTAACACTCCCATGAAGGCTCCAGCCCACCCAGCTCCTGGGACACTGACTCCTCTGCCCAGTAATGCTCCTTGTCAACGTCTACATGAAGCTGAGGGGCAAATATTCCTAGTTCTCTGCTTCCCCTTCACACTGCCCTGCTCCGCCACTGCCCACACTGCAACCTCAGGTCCGAGTCCCCATTGCTCACATGGCCTGCCTAAACTGCTGCCAGAGCTGCTTGTCCCAAGCACTTTTGTTCCCAAAAACCTCCCTGCCTTTTCCAAAATTCTCTGCCTGCCCAAGCATCTGTCCACTCCTGTGTTTCCTCTCTCTTCACTTTAATGGTTGGCAAATCCATCTT
>NW_010536766.1:0-6996 GCF_000687285.1 Phaethon lepturus | reverse complement strand
CCCTAGTTGACCTAACCCTCCTGTCCGCTGCATATGCCTCTTTCTGATTTGTGCAAGAGCCCTGCTTACTCTTCATGTTGTTTTCTATTCTGCTTTTGTCTTCTGTTACTTTGTATGTGTCCCCCTTAGGCAAAGAAATTTTTCACGCATAGTGTACATTTCTGCAGTTAGTGTCATTGTCATCTCTCCCTCTGAATTTTAATGGTCCCCTTTTTTTTTTTTGTGCACCCAGGCATCCTACATTGAACTATAAGTTCAGTCCTAACTACACCTTCTTTTTTATTGTCTTTTATATCTTCTGCCACTACTCAATGTACATCTTTTTTCTGTAAACAATCAGAAATTACTTTATCTCTAGGTGTGATTTGTGGTATCACTTTCCTTCCCCCCTCCATCTTTTTGGAAAAATGATGGACCAGTCATATAGCAATGTATAGCCCTTCCTGTTTTCTCTAAGGATCATCATCTGCCTATCTTGGACTCTGACTTAGATGTCCACTTCCCATAAAACTGTGTTCAGTTTTCCCATTTCAGCTACCCATGCCCAGGCCTTCTGGATGGGTCATTCAACAGCCTTAGTCATTGTGCTTGTTTAGACTCTGGCAGCACAGTCCCATCCTGTTAAGTCATTAACTCAGATGGCTAATCCTTAGTACTACTAAAAAAATGCAAGAGTCTGAGGAATTTCAGGATGCAACACGTGCAACAGGAGAGTAGAGTGTATGCAGATGGCTCATCAGGTTATGCAGTGCCATTAGCAAGGTAGCACATGTAAAAGGTGGTGTACTAGCTAAGAAAAAATGGGTACTAGCTTTATCGAGCTGATTACCAAGGGAGACGTTACCAGGGCAGTCATGTCATAAATATCAAGTAAGGCTGTGAAGCCAACAAGCTCAGGACCAATGGAGAAAAAGTGAACAAGGTGGGCTGTGTATTTGGGAGGTGATGATGCTCCTAAGGGGGAAGTACCTAGGAGAGAAAAAAGAGGGAAAAGGGAATATAAAGTGAAGCAAATCATGTGACCAGGGTTGTTTCAGAGATCCCTTTGTAGCAGCCCTTTGCCTGATCAACACAGCTTGCAGGAGGACTGTAATTTTTGACAATTTTTTCTTTGACCATTCAGAGCAATCTGTCATAAAGTGGGCAAGGCCAGCTCTTCCTCCCCTACTTGTCATTGTTCTTGGGCCTGTCCAGTAGGGACAGGAAAAAAGGAAAATAAAAATCTTACAGCAGTGTCTAACAGGCATTTAGAGGAGGTAGAAAACCTGAGGACCCAAGTGATTCTGTGGTCAACTGGTAACAAAAAGAGGACAGGGCAGAGTTCAAGTGAGCAAAAATATGAAGGAACTGGAAGGGGTCTCCAAGGAGTGTTCCCCTAACATTGCACCTTCCCAAGACATTGTGGGAGTCCATAGGTACTGTTTGACGGTGCTCTGCCTATGGAACAGAAAGGACAAGGCAGCAAAATGGGCCCCACAGCCTCCCAGTTGCCCTCCTGGCAAGTTTCTTTCTCTGAGTATTTGGGCTGGACTGAAGGAGCTTCAGGAGGAAGGTCCTCTAATCTGATTGAATTTCAGAAAGGGAGGTTAAAAATAAATAAAAACTGAAGGCTGTAACCCAGTGTGCTCTTTGTGTCCATGAGCCAGGCTCTCCTGCCTCTAAATGGACATGTGTCAAGGGTCTATTTTACAGTTTATATCATCAGGTGGTCATGAAATTAGATCTAAATAGAAACAGGCCCAGCAAGGTTCCTCTCCTCCTGATGATAGGGAGTCCTGCCACCTTGTGCCTGGGTGGGGTAAGTAAGTAAGTAAGGAAATGAAGTGTGTGAAATGTGAATACAAACAGATGTTTCCAGGCTGTTGTTTCAAATCAGATCGATGTTGTTCAGCTGCATATGAGAGGGGCTGAGGAAGCTGGAAAACCAGAGGGTTGAAAAAGAGCTGCTGTGCAGCAAGCTTCCTTAAGATAGGAGTGTACAGTAGAAGTCAGTGAGGTCTTTGCCTCTTGGAGCAAAAATTAGGGATCTGGGTAAGTGGCTAGTCTGTGCTGGGTGAGAAATCTGAAGCTTGCTCAGTTCTGCTGACTGCAGAAAGGTGCTCCCTGTCCTTGGTAACATCCATAGGAATCAACTTCCAGTCCAAGAAAGGAACCTTTGTTATATGTAATCAAAGTTGGGGTATGAGTAGCTGGCAGAAGGCCAGGAGACTTCCTCCCATCACCTCACCACAGCCACTGTGTGGGTCTTGGTTGCCCAGATGGCCTGGAGGCAATTGGGAAACTTCATGCAAAGTTTTGCAGCTTCAACCTGCAAAAAAAAGAAGGTCCTGAAGAACACAGTACAGGAAGCAGCTAACAGGCAATCCGGTAAGTACCATTTCAGATAGCAAGGGATTTTTCTGCAAAAAATAGCTCTTAAAAGGAGTGGGAAGTAGGCTCCTTAAAAAGAGGAGGACCCCAAATGGATTCTGGCCTTGTTAGGAAGCTGTTATAAAAAATAAATAGCATACTTAAAATCTACATATGAAGAAGACTGTACAATGAAAAGGAAGGGATCTGTTGAAGTGTTCATAAATCATAAAGGTTTGATGAGTATGGCTTATGAGGTCCTTTGTGGTTATCTGCCAGTACTGTGCAAACAGGACTGAAACACAACACTGCTTCTAGTGGCTGCAGAAGAGATCAGTTTCCTAGGCTTTCACAGAACCTCTGCAATGGTCATGCGGAAAACTGCAAGGAGCCCTCATGCAGAGAGAAGTCAGGACACAAGACAAGTGAGTTGTCTATATGCTGATACTTTGACCACCTATTTGTGCTTAGATAGGTAGAATATCTGTGGGTATTAAGCCCTGGTAGAATATTCCATCTCTAAGTGCTGGTAGAATATTCTGTGGATATCTGCCTGAAAGTTTGACTTGGAAACAAAAAGCACCGAGCTGTCTCAGAAAAAAACTCTCCTTCTCTCTCCAAAAAGGAGTAAGGCTTGGGAGTTCCTGGTCACCAAAACCTCTCTCCTGATTTCTCACTTGCAAACTCTCCTGGAAGCTTGGACACATGCCTTCTTTCCTGACTTATGCATATTAGCATATGCTCAACTAACATGCTCCAATTTGGAGACAGTGCAATGTGCTGTCAATCTCCCTTCCTTATTTCTCTGACTTTTAGCACCCAGAACAGCAAAGAACGAAGCACAAAACTGTAGAGCTGTAGTTTGGAATGGTAAGGCTTGTTACTGGAGACTGTTGGACAAGATACAGAGTCTAGGGTTTATCCCAAGGTTTCCTCTCCTTTTTGGGGTAGACCATGACCTAGATTTTTCTCTTGCAGCTGCAGGACAACAGGCTTTTAAAACAGCTACCACTGAGAACCATGTAAGACTTCATGGATCAGTCTCATGATCTGTAGTGTCTCCATAGAAGGTAAGCGTACTTGTAGACTCGCATGTGATGGCTTGCTAATTTTTAACCTTATTCTATAGGTTAGTTTTCTACCAAGCTCAAATAGCTGCATCAGGGTGTTTGTATCAACCCACAGTTAAATCCAAGACATGGAATAGATGAACAAGTAATTTTCGAAGCATGCTTTGTGAACGTGGTTTGTTTCAATTTAAGTGTAGAGGCCCTGGAATGTGGCTTATCTTTGACATACAAAGAGGTTTCTTTCCTGAGAAAAGTCTAAAACTTGTGACTTTCTGTGTTGTCAGTTCGCCGCACAGTGGGCTTATTCTCTCTTATGTTGATAAGCAATGTAGTTGATATTGTCTTGATGGCCAGGCCTAGCAACATCTGGAAGTAGACTGATATGTATCAGGTTTTGTTTGTTGACCTGGTTTTCCTTTCATATGCAGTTCACATCTTAAAGGTGGTGGTGAGGAGAAGTGTGCCTTCAGGGTACTGCAGGTAACTGACCCCTGGTGCTGGCTCCTCACACACAGACAAAGCATTCTGATTTTCTCTTTATGTGCTCCAACTTCCCCATCACTACAGGGAGCAGCAAGGTGGCTTGACATGAAGTGACCTGTTTTTCTGAGAGAAAGATGAAGAGGCATGTGGTTGCAGTCTCTCTACTTCCTCAGCTTGGAAACTTGGAGAAGCCTTGTAATGGTATGAAGTGCAGACTCACACTAGCATCAGTGATGCAGGAAATAAAATGTAGGCAGTGATATGGGAGAGGTGGTAGTATATAAACACTTGTCTGAAATGCAAGGATGGACAGGTCAGAGGAAGACTTAGAACCTAACACAGTCAGATTGAGCTTTTGCTCAGAGACAGGACAGAATGGCAGTTAGACCCTGGGGTTGTCATGATCATCTCCTGTCCAGCTTCTTCCATCTGGAGATGGTGATGGGTCAGACTGGCCAGGGCTAGCAGGAGGCTGTTGAAGAGATCTAGTGATGTTGGTGAGGCTGTGATGGCCTGGTGTCTATGCGCGGGAAGGTATGGGTACCAAAAGCAGAGATCTGGGCAGCCTGTAAGAAGTACATTGCAGTGAGTGCAATGTAGACTTATCCCACATTCCCAGCTTACTGGGACATGTCATGTCAACCTTTTCTCTGAGCAGGAAGTCATCCCAGGCTTGGAGGTCAGCCCGAATTGGATTTCTGTCTCCCCTTGCACCTCCGTGCTATAGACCTAAGGATGGCAGCTGAGGCTGAATACATTACAGGCTGCCATGTTCCCTGACAGTCTGTATGAGAACTCCAGTCTTCCCCACCACAAGAGAAAGGGGTTTCCTTCTGAGGTACCTGAAGGTGATGGTCTCACTTCCACACTGAAGTGACTGAATGAGTGTGGGAAATGGAAAGAAGGCAAATGCAGATGCACAGGGTTAGACGTCCATTTATATGCTTGTACTATATGAATCTGTACGGCACACTATACAGACTCATCTTTATGCTAAGCCGTGCTGTTTACTCATCTGTGTATGAGGTTCATTTGCTACCACTGTCTTCCTGATAAATTAGAAAAAAATGTGAATTCAGAAGGTGCACTTTTCCTGCAGGGCCACTGAGTGTCACCGTCGCTCCGTGGCTTGCTCTGCAAGATGCCGTTTCTCCAGCAAAACTCCCTTGCTAAAATGGGTTGTAAAGGCGTAGCTTGCCGAGAAGCCCAGAGCTGAGAAGGTCTGCACGTAAAAGGTGAGCAGGCGATGCTACGTATGAAACGAATCATGGCTTATATCTAGGCATAGTGCTTGACAGGTTTCCAGCCAGTTCCTGGAAGCCAGTGTCACAAACTGTAGCATGAGCCACAGTGACAATGATTACAGGATGGAACAAGTGCTTCATGAAGAGACACTAAAAACACTGGGAGTCTACCATGTGGTGAGCAGAGTGAGCAGATGGGGGTTGACATTTACAAAAATAATGAAGGCGGTGGATAAAGTGAATGGAAAACTATTCTTCAGCAAATCTTTCCATGGCAGACTCGGGGCATGTGATAAAACTTATTGGTAATGAATGTAAAACAAACAGAAAAGGTACTTTACACTATAAGAGCCTACTGCTACAGGAGTTATGGGAGCCAACAATATCAGCAGGTTCAAAAAGCTCATAGACAAACTAATGGAACACCAGTCAACACCAAAGGGAATAGGCTGTCATGTATCCTCCACCATGCTTGTATGTGTAAATCCTCAAATTCTCATTATCGATTCCAGCATCCCTCCCCTTGAAGCACCCCCTAGTAAGTACTAAAGCCTCTTTATCGCAGTGGTTCCCCCTAGCAGTAATGCAGTAGTTCTCCTCCGCCTCCGTTTGCAGAGATGCCGGAGCGAGCTTCCTCCCTTGAACCGACTTCAGTGGGTTTTGCAACAGGGACAAATGGCTTAGTCGTTCATCCAGTCGTTGAGGGTTTTAGGAGTGGTTGATTCACAGGGATTACGCTGGCTGGGTTCCCGCCTTGTCATTGTTCCTTTGATCACTATCTGACCTTCACCTTTATTTTGAATAGCCTTAAATATCTCCTATAGCTTTCTTTAAAGAGAATCAGCCAGACCTGAATTAAAAAAGAACCTGCAGCATTTAGAGCGGGTGTGTTTGGTAACAGCCCAAACACTCTCCTGTACGGTGCGTTTTGCTGATTTTCAGGCAGCAGCAAATATTACTCTGCGATTCTAAGTCAACAGGATTGGATCTCCTGTGAATTGATAGTCCAGCACTTTCATTACTGAGCCAGATGCAATGTTCTTGCAACACAAAGCTCAGACATGGCATTTGCAGAATTTATGATGCTCATCGCTTCAGTGGTGCTTGAGCTCCTATACATGTAGATGGTGTATAATTAATTTCTGTTTGTCTCTTGCTTCTTTCCACCCTTCCTTGGCGCATGAGCTGTCACCCTTAAAGGCAACTCACCAGCTCTCGTCAAGATGAGCCACTGGTCTGACCTGATAGGGTATTTCTTGTGTTCTTAGAAACAATCATGCTGACTACAACACTGTCGTTAGAAATGAGTACGTTTATCTTAATCGACCACTCTTAAGTCAGGCAACTCACAGAAGAACTGATGTTCTTACAAGGGAAGCAAGGCTCAAGTGCCTAGACAGTGCAGTGCAGCTTCTCTTCTAAAAGTTACCAGCAAGCTCTTGCATTCTGGTTTCTTTACCCTATTTATGCAGGTTTCCACTGTGTACCTCCACATGTGGTCTGCGTGACCTGGACAGAAAACCTCCCAGGCACCGTTATTACCACTGTGTTCCGTTTGTTCATCAAACCTTGCTCCAGTTACTAAGACAAACATTTTATAACCTACATAAAACTACTAATGTTTAACAAGCTTAACTGGTCTCTAGAAGGACCGATTGCAAAGCGTGCCTCAGCGCAGAGGGCAGCGGTTCTGAGCGGCGAAGAGCACTCTGCTGTGCAGCCAGGCTGTGGTGCTTACCAAGATCTTGACCCCTTTGCCCCTTTCCCCTGCAGGCCTGGCAGGAGGCCGCGACGGAGGTACCGAGCCGCCCTCCCCGGCTGAGCAGGGCGGGACCCCGCGGCCTCGGCCG